>NC_072783.1:21403623-21703623 GCF_022539595.1 Amphiprion ocellaris
CATTTTGGACGACATACTAAACTATGACTTTTTTGTCCACATTTTGGACGACATACTGAACTATGACTTTTTTTTCCATATTTTTGGACGACATACTAAACTATGACTTTTTTTTCATATTTTTGGACGACATACTAAACTATGACTTTTTTTCCATATTTTGGACGACATACTAAACTATGACTTTTTTTCCATATTTTGGACGACATACTAAACTATGACGGAGGAGGCTTCCTCCACAATCCCTGCCTCAGCTCCCTCCTGATCACCTCCTCCTCCTCACCTGTCCTCCACTCACTCCCTGCAGCAGCTGGCTGCAATAACCCATCACCGTCATTAGAACTCTGGGCAGCCGTGATGCAGCACACCTGTTCTCCATCTCCCTCCACTACCGTCAGCTCCACACTCAACACCCTGCCAGATAGTTGCTTCAGCTCCAAGCTGTTAGGTTGGTCTCAGCACGTTTTGTTTGTGTTCACCTGCAAACTGTGAACTAATCTTTTTCTCCTGTTCCTGCAGTCTCCGCTGGTCACGCTGCCCGGGCTCCTCTGTAACTCCTGTCCACCACCAAACTCTGAACCTGCGCTTACCTCTGGAGGAGGAGGCGTCTCGTCCCTGCCTGCCTCAGCCTGTCCCCGCTGCCCCAGCCTCTGGATCTCCAGGACTGCCACAACCACTCTCTGCCGCTCGTCCACCCCAGCGGAGAACAAATCTGGACCGCCGGTCTCCGGTAGCCTGTCTGCCCCCCTTCCAGTCCGTAGTGAGTTCCTTAGTTAGAGTTTTTCCTGGCTTTAGTTTCACGTTGATTTAGTCTTTAGTTTCAGTCACTCACTCCCCCTTCGTTCTTTTGGCATACCTAATATGTAGAAAAATAAAATTAATTTCGGGCTGATCCAGCCGTGAGTCTGTGTGTTCTCTGCCTGGGTTCACCACTGTCCCGTGACAATGACGTTTTTGTGACATTGTTACGGTGGCCGAGAGGTCCAAACCAAACTTACATGATGCAAAACACTTTTACAAAGCTTGAGACAAATTTTCATTTAGGAAAACATTTTTACATATCATAAAACACAATTACAAGTTCTGAAACAAATTTACATTTTAGAAAAAAAAATGTACAAGATGCAAAACACATTTACAACCTCCAAGACAAATTTACAAGTGACGAAACACTTTTACATATCCAAAAACAATTTTACAAATTAAATTTAACCGGAAAGGGAATGTCCCAACTCCGGTGTTGAAATTGTTTTTGGATTTGTGTTTTGCATCTTGTGAAATTGTTTTTCTAAAATGTAAATTTGTTACAGAACTTGCAATTGTGTTTTATGATATGTAAAAATATTTTCCTAAATGTAAATTTGTCTCAAGCTTTGTAAAAGTGTTTTGCATTATGTAAATTTGGTTTGCACCTCTCGGCCATCCAAAAACAATTTTACAAATTAAATTTAACCGGAAAGGTAATGTCCCAACTCCGGGGTTGAACCGGAAGTTAATGCAACTAATGCAACTTTTGGTTGTTGTTGATGGTGAACCAAGATGGACAGCGAGCGGGTGATGTTTTGCCCGTTTTGTGGGGAACATATCACCCGCTCATTGTCCATCTTGGTTCACCATCAACAACAACCAAAAGTCCCATTAGCCGCTCCTCGTTATCACTTCCGGTTCAACACCAGAGTTGGGACATTCCCTTTCCGTACACTCCACCGTACATTTTGGACGACATACTAAACTATGACGTTTTAGTGACATTTTGGACGACATACTAAACTATAACGCTTTTTTTTTTTTCAATATTTTGGACGACATACTAAACTATGATGTTTTTGTGACATTTTGGACGACATGCTACACTATGACATTTTTGTCACGTTTTGGACGACATACTAAACTGTGACATTTTGTCGACATTTCGGACGACATACTGCACTATACCGTTTTG
Source organism: Amphiprion ocellaris (assembly GCF_022539595.1). Lineage (NCBI taxonomy): Eukaryota > Metazoa > Chordata > Actinopteri > Pomacentridae > Amphiprion > Amphiprion ocellaris. The sequence goes on from NC_072783.1 coordinate 21,405,566, forward strand.
TCCAATTTTGGACGACATACTAAACTGAGGTTTTAGTGACATTTTGGACGACATACTAAACTATGACGTTTCAGTCAAATTTTAGTCATCTTCAGGAGAGGATATCCCCTCATCTGTCATCATTCATCTCTAAAATATTCTTTAATAACATTCACATAAAAATCAGTGAAGGTTTACTGGTATACATACGTGGACAAAATTGTTGGTACCCCTCGGTTAGTGAAAGAAAAACCCACAATGGTCACAGAAATAATTTTAATCTGACAAAAGTATTACTAAATAAAAATTTTCTGAAAATTAATCAGTGAAAATGAGACATTGCTATTGAACCGTGGTTCAACAGAATTATTTAAAAAATAAACTCATGAAACAGACCTGGACAAAAATGATGGTACCCTAACTTAATATTTTATTGCACAACCTTTTGAGGCAATCACTGCAATCAAACCACTTCTGTAACTGTAAGAAAAGAAAAGAAAAAAGAAAAAAACTAATATTTTCAGCTGAACTAAAGACAGACTGTGATTTTTCTACTCACATGTTGTGTTGTTGTAAACTTAGTCTTTCAGGTATCAGAAGGAGGTTTTCAACTTTCTTTGTTAACTTTCTGCTTCAACTTTAAACTAAATTTACTTGACTAACCCAGCCCTCTGGACTTCCAGTAAGCTGTGTTCCTATTGGCTGTCCAGGTGGCTGCTAGGTGTTATCAGGAACACCTGAGCAGCTCAGTGTCTTCCTGCTTTATTTAGCTGCAGACAAACATTTTCTCTGCTTCTGTTCACCACTGAACCGGGTTTGGCTCCATTGCTTTGGTTTGTTCTTTAGGCGTTGGCTTGCAGCTTCCAGCAGTAAAATCGTCTTTGTGTTTCTTGGTGTGTTTTAGGGCTTTGTACTGGATAGTTGTCTTGGTAAATGAGGTTCTTTAGCCACAGTTAGCACATGGTGCTAATGTGTGCAGTGATTAGTGGATTTGGTGCAGCTGAGTTGTGTCTTTATCTTGGCTGTAGTGAGTCTTTAGAGGTTTTTGGTCAGACACATTCTGTATTCTTGTTTGAGAACCATCGTTGGTAGTCCAGAAGGTAAGAGTTCCTGTCCTGATTCTCTGTTCTCAGAGGTTCTCTGGTAGGCTGCAGGAGACTTTAGCGTTTGGGTTGTGCCTTAGTTTGGTTTTTGTACGGTTTCATTTGGACGACTATCTTGAGGCCCCTCCATGTGGTTTAGTGAGGTTTTCTGGAACAGTTCTACAAAGCAACCTGCAGCAGAAGAGACTTTGAGAGTTTTTAGGAAGTTCTGGAGACCAGACTTTAGAGCAGCAGAAACATTTGTCAGCAGTTTGAGCAGAAGGTGAGCTTCAGAGTAGAAATGAGACAGAAACCTTCTTGATCCATGTGGTGAGATCCTGTACCAAGAGTTTGAGCAGGTTGTGAAGAGTCTGTAGTTCTTTGGTCTGAAAGCACAAGAAGAGTTGACTCATTAAAGGAGAAAACAGGAGATATTGTTGATTCTTCTGTCGCTCTGCAGTTTCCTTAGACTGAATATCAAGTTTATATTTTAAATGATTTCCCATGTGAGCCCAAGAAGACTTCAATAAACTCCCTCCATCCCCTGGACACAACAGATTTTATTACCATGTTAAATCTTTTTTTTTTTTTTGAGTTTTAATCATAGTTTTAGCATAGTTTTTTGTCTTTGCTTGTTTAGTTTTGTCATCTGTGTAAAAGGTGCTAAACAAATAAAGTTGAATTGATAAACTGAATAATTGACTAACTCATGATTGTGACAACAGAAGTATTTTCATTGTGATTTAAGGGTTTATTTCATTTTTAAGGTTGGGGTTAAAATCTTGACAGAAAAAGAAGATTAAAGAAATAAACTACATAACAAAAAGCAATTAAATCAAAGGGGGAAAAAATTAATACAATAAAACATAAAAAAAAAATTAAAGGATTTTTTAAATGTTTAATTATCTAAAATATTTTCTCTGTAATTTTTAATAATGTTATTTTAAAAATTTTGTTTAATTTCATACTTACATGTTTTGTATCGTGTTTAATTGTCTAATTCAATATTTTGTCAGTTTAATATCATTTAATTGTATTTAATGTTTCATTTTATTAAACTGACAAAATATTGAATTAGACAATTAAACACGATACAAAACATGTAAGTATGAAATTAAACAAAATTTTTAAAATAACATTATCAAAAATTACAGAGAAAATATTTTAGATAATTAAACATTTAAAAAATAATTTTTAAACAAGAATAATATTAAACATTTAAAAAAATAGAAAACATTAAATTAGATTATTAAACCTTTAAAAAGACAAAACATTTAATTAAAAAATTCCGTGTTTAATTAGAAAATTAAATCTTAAAGACAATAAAACTTCAAATATCAATTAAACAGAAAATACAATGAATCATTTAAAAAGAAAATTAAACTTCAAGAGGTGCTAAAACATTTAACAAAGATTTAATTGAAAAATTAAATATTGGGAAAGAAAAAAACAATTGAAACAAGCCGATAAAACATTTGAAACAACAATTAAACATTAAAAAGACAAAACATTTCTAAATCAAATCAGACATTAGAACAGAATAAAAGGTGAGAAAAGAGCAAAACTAAACGTTTAAGAAGAATCAAACTGAAGACAAAACATTTGAAAAGACACCATTTAAACTTTAGAAGATCAAATTAAGCAGAAGAGACAATAAAAGGATCAAAATGAGCAAAAACAGATAAAGCGTTTTCTAGTCTGAAATGAAAACATCGAGTTGTTTCTTCAAACATTTCCTCTTTCTATGTTCTTGGTTTGATTGTGGACAGATTTACTAAGAACTCATTTAAGAAAACTGCATTCCAGATAAAGTCTACTAGTAGTTGAAGGCATTGATCAAACTGTTACCTTCTGATCTCCACAAACTTTACTGTTCAGTGAAGAGAATCAAAGTTTGTTCAGGATTTCTAAAAAACCCACAGGTGAAGGTCTGAGAAGAACTCAGATTGATGGTCTAAATGTGAAATCAAGACCCATGGTCACAAGTTTTAAGGCTTCTGTTAACCAGAAAGTTCAAACTAACAGAAAAGTACTGAGAAACTTTTAAGATTTCAGTCCTCAGACTGTCTGAAGGTTCAAACTAACAGAGAAGTACTCAAGAACTTCTAAGATTTCAGTCCTCAGACTGTCTGAAGGTTCAAACTAACAGAGAAGTACTGAGGAACTTAGAGGATATCAGTCCTTGGGCTGTCTGAAAGTTAAATCTAACAGAGAACTACTGTGGGACTTAGAAAATTTCAGCCCTCAGACTGTCTGAAGGTTCAAACTAACAGAGAACTACTCAGGAACTTACAAGATATCAGTCCTTGGACTGTCTGAAAGTTCAATCTAACAGAGAACTACTGTGGGACTTAGAACATTTCAGCCCTCAGACTGTGTGAAAGCTCAGGTCCTGAGGACTCGGGAGGTGTGGAGGCTTTGGAAAGTCTTGGAATTGAGGGTTCCACCCTCCAGCTCAAAGGCTGAAGTCCAACCTCCTGAGAAAAACGGTCGAGTCGAGACTCGAGTTAAAAAAAAAACTCGAAAATGACAAAAAATAGATGATAAATGCGCAAAAAAAAGAAGATTTGGTATCTGAGCGAATAGCTCAGGGGGATAAGAGGAGAGACTACAGAGCGGAGGGTCGCAGGTTCAAGACCCACCACCGGCCTTTTTCTTTCTTTGTCTTTGTCAGAATTTTGAGAAAATTTAAGAAGTGTCTGGTCTTGAACTGGCGACCTGCAGCTCCATAGGCAAATCCTTAACTCACTGAGCTACAGATCAGATGAAAAGAAATAATTTCGTCGTCCCTTTGACATCGTAGTTTCCGAAGTGACCACATGGGTGGAGCCAAGGCGGAGTCAGGGTGGAGTCAGGGCGGAGAGTAGGCGGGGAGGTGGGTGGCAGCCTCCCCCCTCTACTCCCCCACCTCCCCCCACTGCCCACCACACCTTCCCCCGCCCGACGAGTTCTTCGAGTCTCCACGAGTTCTTCGAGTCTCCACGGGTTTTCCCCGAGTTTCTGGAGTTTCCACCAGGTTGGAGGCAGAACAAGTTGTCATGAAGAGGTGTTCAAGTTGGCCAGGATGGAGTGACTTTTTACAGCGACTAGACGGAAGACGACTAGAAGAGCAGGTCTTTAACCACCATCCATAAAATCCATGGAGTCGCTCCACAGAAATAAAGGGACGTCAACTTTTATCAACCTCCATCCAGATGTTCAACTTGATATCTTTGACATTTTTAGCACCACAAACCTTTAGTATCACACTTTATTATCATTTATTTGGACTTTAATGGAATCCACCAGCAGATTTAGTTTGTGTTGACAAACTTTATTCTTGTCGTCGTGGGACTGCAGTATTTAAAATGCTTCCTTCTATTTCACCTCATGTTTATTAGTTTTAGTTTAGAAAGTTATTTTAGTTGTCCATTAGTCTCTTAAAAACCAAATAATAAATTGGATTAGTCAAGAGGTTAAAATTTCTTACTTTGTTATATTTTAAATATGACAAAAAAATATAAAATTAAAGCGTCTTGAGACAATTTGACCTGTAATTGGCGTTATATAAATAAAATTTAATTAAAACTGTATGTATCTTGTAATGTTGGAGTAATTCAGCCATATATGTTGGAAAACACATTTTCTTTGTCCATTAATCTGTTGATTGTTTTCTCCAATAATTCATTTCTTCTTTTGGTTTATAAAATGTCAAACCCAAATATATTCAGTTTACTGTCATAAAAACCAAAAAGATTTACATTCATGATGCAGGAATCAGGCAGTTTTTCACTTTTTATCTTAGTTTAGTCAGAAAGATAGTTGATAATGTGTGAATTGTTGCAGCTTGTGAGCCGTAGAAGGTTTTAATCTTTGGGGCCGAGTGTCAAAAAACATTTAGAAACCAACATCAACAAAACACTCAACAAAGATCTGAACATCATTTGCATGATAATGTCTAATTAAAGGACATTTATTTCCAGCGTAAATGTGTGATATTCATCCTCTGGAGCTTTCTCTTCACATCGTCTTCCACCTGGACTGGTTTGGTCGGGAGCATGTGCAACAAACATTTGAAAAACTGCACTTTAACATCAATGAATGACACTGAAGTTTAATCTCTACATAAATGAGACTCAGTCTGGATGTGCTGCTCTGTCATTAACTCCTAAGTTTAGGGAAAGTTAGAACAAAAGAGGACAGTTCAGATAAGACTTGAGAATGAGCTTATTCTGAACAAACATCTCAGACTTTCTCAGCTTCAGCACCTCTAGCAAGATATTTTAACAACAAGCAACTCAAGAGATCCAGAAGTTGGAGAGAGTTAGCTTTAGCTGAGCCAAAGAACATGTGGGACGCTAACCTAGCAAACATTTCAGACTTTTCTCTGTGAATTCTGAGAAATAATTTCCTATTTAATGACAGAGCTACACATCTTAACTCAGTCTCATTAATACAGACTCTAATTCAGTGTCATCCATCCATATTAAAGTGCAGTTACCCAAAATGTTTGTTGCATGAGCGCCGACAAAACCTGTCCAGGTAGAAGGCCACTTTGACAAACAGGAAGTGGACGATTCCAAGCAGATTTATAGAAGGGAGAACCGGACTGTACTAAGTGTGGTCGAGTATAGAGGGGTGTTTTGTGGGTTTTTAAGGCTGATAATGATTATTAATGAGACATTTGGAGTAGATATTCATTTGCAGTAAATGAAAGTATTTATAATCTTGGACTTAAAATTAGAAGAACACAAACTCTAACAGAAAACTTGATACGTTTTTGTTTTGTTTACAGATGTTAAGTTAAAGGAGTTCTATTCGTGACGTATAACCAATCAAATCACTCCAGAAGACAGAGCGATCACAGGTAGATAAAACGTTCAGAGCCAAAGTAGCGCCATTTTTAAATTTATTTACTACCATAAATCAGTAAAAAACAAAATACTGATAATCAGTAAATCAGTCAGCCCACAATTACTACAATTCTACAATGTATGTCTCTTTCCTTTGACTTGTTATTTGTACAATATACGATGTATATTATGCTGTTTTTTTCATACCAAAGGCTATACTATGATGTTTTCTAAGAGACATACGATGCTACTCTGTTTGTTCTGGCTCTGGGCTGCCGCACTCCTCCTCTGTTGTTTTCTGGATTGTACTCAGCTGCATGCCTTCGTCCACCCGGCCTCCGTTGACTCGTCCCGCCTGCCGTCTCTGGAGCTGAAGCTGGATTGGAACAGACCAAAGTACAGTCCAATCACGATGCCAGCTGCCTCTCAAAAGGCTCCTTCATCTGGCAGGTGGCAGCACTTCTTCTGAGGGGAAGCTGAGCTGGCCCAGCAGAACTTTGGAGATGTGTTCCAGTGGTTGGTGGATCTGTGTGGAGATAGAGAGGGACCTTTGAATTGTTCAGAAAGGAAAACAGGGAACCCATTGGTAGGTTTAGTTTAGGGTGCTACTGCAGTGTGTTTTTAGGTTTAAGAGGTGAACAGGAGTTTTTATTCGTATTGATTATCTTTTACTTTGTTCCTGATTGGAATGCCCATCAATGTCAACATGAAGTTCACGTTTAGCTCTGTTTATTTATTTTTATTTTACTAACACCCATTTGCTTTTAAGCCCCTCACATGTTGTGTTGTTGTAAACTTACTCTTTCAAATAAATTCTCGTCTAACCCTCTGGAAACCAGCGTTTGGACTGTTTTTGTGTTGCTCCTCACCTACTGACAGCTGTGGACTAAAGGCTATACTGTGACGTTTTTAGAGCAACATGCTATACTATGATGTTCGTTGGGCGACACGCTATACTATAGGCTTTTTTAATTGACATATTACTATGACTTTTTTTGTTTTAGTTTTTTTTTTGTTGTTTTTTAGCAACATATAAGAATTTGAACAGTTTTAAAAATTACTATACTTTTACTTGTGCAATGAACTATTATTCTATGGCAATTTTTAGACGACATATTATACTCTGATGTTTTCTTGAAAAACATACTATTTTGACAATATATTGCACTATGACATTTTTTGAACCACATCATACATGACAATTTTAGGCAACATCCTATCATTTTGCGCTTTTTGAACCACATAATAATCTATGGGGGTTTTTTTTGCCGACATGCTGTACTATGAACTACAGGCCATACTATGTTATTCTTGAAAAGTATACAATACTTTGACATTTTCTGAACTACATCCTATACTATGGCGTTATACACAGGGTGCTTTGGTCACATGTTGACTTGTAATCTAGATTTTTTTCTGTTTTGTTTTTTGACAGGATTACCACAGACCTGACCGTGAACACCGTCGACACCCACCCGAGGGAGATGCTGCCTAAGATCTCAAGGCTGCTTGGTCGTGGTCTTTCTGGCACGTACTCTTCCAAGATGAGCCGGGAAGTTAAAAACTGATGGAATGACACCAGGTCTAAGCCGACACACCTGCTCAGCCCTGTCAAACTCACAGGTTTAAAATGATCACTGCAGAGCACCCACTCATCATTTGCAGCAAACCCCTCTCTCCTCAGAGCTACTTCCCACTTCCTCCTCAGTCCATAGTCTTTGGGAAACCTACATGGAGTAAAAAAAGTAGACAGAGAAGTAAATAAGTCTGTACACAACATACTTAAAAAGAAATCATGCTAATAAATTAAGTACAAAGAACCAAATTAGCCAATATACTGGAGACCAGAGCTATTTAATTTGATAATTATAACCTTGTTTAGTAATATTTCAATTATTTGAGAGCAGTCCTAAAGAATTGTCTGTAATCCCAATTATACAGTCGGTTTGGAGGAAGAACATAGACGGTAATTTGGATGAGTCAGACTTTATGACTACTATTGGTAGTATTGGTGGTAGTAATAGTAATGCGACTACTACTAGTTGTAGTGGTAGTACACTAACTACTGCTGCTGATACTGGCACTGCTACTACAACTTGTAATACTATTACAAATGCTGATACTATTTCTACAGCTCGAACAGCTATTTATACAACTACTGCTGCTTGTACTTTTAGTATTACTACTACTGCTTGTACAACTATACTACAGCTACTATTAATCATCTGGTATTTGGTTGTCAAGCTGCTAGCTCGCGTAAGTGTTTTGCTAGTGGATAACTAGTTAGCTCTCATAGACTGGAAGCTCTCAACAAGATTTAATAATGAAAAAAGAGCCAAAAACTATTCTTACCTATGAAAAGTCATTCCAAGTTTACTTGTCTCAATCTTACGATGCAGTGTGCAATTGTATGCAGCACAGTGACCCGGTATACTTGTTGTTTCCGTTTTCACGCCTTCTACATCAACTGAATGCACTGAAACTTTGCCCCCACTAGCTGTAGCACAAAGGGGCGTGTCCTATCTACTGATTCATATCTATGGGTACGACAACCCACCCTGGGCAGAAAGCCCCGCCCAGAGCCATTTGATTGACAGCTCAGTCCACCAATTAAAAGCAAAGGCTTTTGTCTTTGCTTTCACTTGGTGGACTGAGGAATGACAAAATGAAAAAGGAAATGCAAAACGGAAAAGATAATGATAAAATGGAAAAAAGGGAAAAAGGGAAAAGCAAAGACAAAATTTTCCTTTTTATTTATTGATTTATTTCTCTTTATATTTCCACATTTATTTATTTCTCTTTATATTTCCACATTTATTTATTTCTCTTTATAGTTCTACATTTACTTCCTTCTTTATTTATTTATTTATATTTTATTGTGGCACTCCTGTGACTCCATAAACTACAGTCTGCACGTATGTATTTGTGAGCGTGTGTGTACTTGTATTAATGACGTTGAGATATAAATAATCTGTTTGCATAGTCACATTGTGTGCTCACTGTAACATATATCATTGAATGCTGAGATGCAGACTTGAAGGTTAAGGTAAAGTTAGTCTAAGCTTAGGGGAAGGACGAGGTTAAATTAGTTTAGATTTAGTTCAAGGCCTGGTTGAGATGAGGTAGACTGTCGCAGATTGAACCCCTGCATAATGCATGCTGGTTAAAGTTCTGTCAGACTGGTTCCTGACTACTCCTGATGTCATGTAAAGATAGACAACGGTAACACTTTGAGACAAGGACAGCTGCAGTTTGTGGAGCTAAGCGCCACAGTTGTCCTCCACACATCCAGCATTTCAGTTTAGTTTTTGTTTAAGGTAAGGGTTAAAATTGGGGTAAGATCATGTTTACGTTACAATAAGATTAAATTATGGCTAGGTTAGGTTACATTTTGATTTAAATTAGGTTAGTTTAGGGTAGAGTAAGGTAAATTTAACAATATAATAAAATAGCGTTTAAGCTAGAATAAGATTAGGTTATGGATAGGTTAAGTTTAGGTTAAGTTAAGTTCAGATTTCATGAGGTTAGGTTAGGTGTATTTTAAAGTGAGTTAAGTGTAAGAGTACAGTAGTGTTTAGTTAAGGATAGGATATGATGACGCTATGGCTTTCTTAAGGTTAAGTTTAAGTTAGGGTTATGGGTTATGAACACTGGTCTTTGGGTAAGTGTAAAACTGGGGTAAGGTCATGTTCAAGTTGGAATAAGATTAACTTCTGGTTAGATTGAAGTTAAGTTTAGGTTTCGATTGGGTTACATTGGGTTAGGTGAGGTTTATTTTAAGTGTAAGATTAGAATAATGTTCAGTTAAGGGTAGAATAAGATGAAGCTATGGCTTGCTTAAGGCTAAGTTTAGGTGATACTAGGTTGAGGTTTAGGTTTGGGTTATGAACACTGGTCTTATGTTAGGGTAAGTGTAAGACTGGGACTGTAAGTCACAATCAGGTTAGAATAAGATGAACTTATGGTTGGGTTAAAGTTAAGTTTAGGTAGGTTTTGGTTGGGTTAGGTTTAAATTCGGTTGTCTTAGGCTAATTTTGGTCACCTTGTATTTGGTTGGTATAGGGTACGGTAAAGTAAAGACTGAGCTAATTTTACATTTAGGTTAGAATAATGTTAGGTTATGGTTAGGTAAAGGTTAAGTTCAGGTTAGGTTAAGTTCAGGTTTACATTAGGTTAGGTTTAGAGTAAAGTGAAGTAAGTGTAAGATTAGAGTAATGTTCAGTTGAGGGTGGAATAAGATTAAGTTTTGGCTCGCTTTAGGTTAAGTTTAAGTCACGCTAATTTCAGGTTTTTGTTAGAGTTATGGGTTATGAACTCTGAACTTAGTGTTTTCTGGACAACTAGCAGACTATAAAGAGGTATTCCTTAAAACTGACGAAGGGTGTACTACATTAGAATAGCATATTCCACCTTTAGGGTTAAGGTTTAGCTTAGGTTAGCCTGACCACAGATACATTAGTCTAGTCTCTGGAGGGAGCTGCCGAAGAAAATACAATAAATTATAGTGGAGAGCCAAAAAAAAAAAAAAATACAAAAAAAGGAAACATTTTTCCAGCACTGTGTGTGATTTCTGCCTGTATGTTTTCATCTATACATGCATGTGTGAATGTCTAAACGTGTGTTCGTGGGTGTGTGTGTGTGTGTGTGGTTGTACAGCCTCATCTGCGCTCAAAGAAAACGATTCATCTGTAAACGTCCCTTCATCTTCCACAGAGGTGTGTGTCTGTGTGTGTCTTTTTGCATAATGTGTCTTTCAGTCCTGTAAGTTTGTGTCTCTTTACGTGTGTTGCCTACACACACACACACACACACACACACATCAGAGGCCTTAGTCATGAGCTTCGTCTCTCGGTGTGTGTTGATGAGTGTGTGTGCGTGTGGATGTTGCGCGCTGATGGCTCTTCACCCTTTCATCTCATCAAGTGTTCATCACTCTGTCCTTCATCAATCACACCATACGGCGGATCACTCATCAGCCGAGGGTCCTGCTTTAAAATGATAAGATCTCTCCATCTGCAGACGCTCTCTGTCTGTACACGCACACACACACACACACACACACACACACACACACACACACACACACACACACATGCACACACATGACGTGGAATGCGATCACGGTGAGTTTCTGTGTTTTCTTGCTAGCACGGTGGGAGGCCCCCCCGTGTAGCACCTATACATTATTCCCTTCCCTAATAACACACACACCCTCCAGCTCCATGTTGGTCACCACTGCACATACACACAGAAAAATGTTCACACACACACATACACACACACACACACACAGTTTCCATGGTGACGGATAGGCAGCCATGCAGAATGAGTGCATAGTCCCTTGGGACATCTCCTTTGTCCATCTTTCCATCGCTCTCCTTTAGCGATGACAAGATGTCTCCTCTCTGTCTCTGTTTCCTCCTTCGGCCTCTGCTCATTATGCATAATGCATGTGTTTCAATTCATAAAGCTGCATTTCATATGGGCCCATCCAGCCAGTGGAAGCACAGGCGGTCTTTGTTCCCGAACTCTTTCCTCCAGATTTGTGTTGCTCAAAACTCGGTTTCAACAAACGCAGCTGAGGCATTAATCCCAGCTGAGCGAGTCTGTCCTGTAACCTCGACGGTGTTGCAATAAGTGCAGCTTGACGCGGTGTGAGTGGCAGCTCCTCATTATGAGTAAATGTGGTATGGAAGGATGGAGGGAGGGAGGGAGGGAGAGGACAGATCGGTTCTTCTGTTAGAGATTGTGAAACTGAGGCACTGATAAATGTTAAAGATTAGCCCTTAATTTCCTGTGAGTCACCGCCATCAGCTTGTTGAGGCGTTTCTGGACAACAACAATCCTCAGTGTCGTCTTTTGGAAGAGTTGGGCAGAAAATATTGGTGCAGATATCCAGAACATGGACCTGGACGTTTCTTAAAGAAGGTGAAGCACCTAACAGATGTCATGTTGGTGCCTTAGATCATGTGATCATCCATCAGAATGGAAGACCTGAAACCAAACCTGGGTGTCTCTGCTCTGATCTGTCAAGATTGTAGCCAAAATGTCCCATTAAATACTTTAATTTAAATCTTTAAGTAAATCATTTCTTAAAAATAAAACCAATCTGTTCCCATTCTCAGGGCGTTGTTTTCTCAGAGCTGCTTGCATCTGAGAAATATGCACAAAATGTTCTTTGATGCTGCTGCTACCCACGTCAATATTGAACACCAACAGACATATAGGAGCTTTAAAAGCCTCATTAGCAGGTTGGAGGTGGTGAAAGTCACAGAACTCTCAGCCAGGAGACTGAGGTGTGTCCGACCATTATTTCTTTTCACTTAGTTTCATCTCTGTTTGCTTTAAATTGAGGTACAACAACCACTTGGTTAAGTTTAAGTCTCACAGCATTTCTCACGTCACACTTTTATGACCTGAAAAAGAACAACAGTGACAAAGGCAGCAGAGAACATTTGGCTACAGAGTCATGGTGTCTATTTCTATTGTTAACACACTGTTGTAGGTTTACCAAACTGCCCCGCGTGTTGAAAAGTGATGCTAAAGGGAGCCCAGTGCATTCAAATATGACACCGAGGGGTCCTCACAAAGCAGCAGTATATGATGAGTTGGGAGTGAAGCCAGACTTGAATAACAGGAGATTTTTGGCCCAACAGTAGAAGTTAAATCCTCCTGGCTCAGGTTATCTCCACTGACACACGATGAGACTTGGACTGCCAGACCCAAAAGTGGTTTTCACTCATTCTAATTTAGTTTATCTTGTGTTTAAAGTGTAGGCTTTTTAATAAATGTTGGGTTTTTTTGTCTCTTCCTGGTGTGCTGTTGCTGCACATGTGCAATGTGAGTTTCTCCTCCTGCTCATGTTACAGACTTATACACTCATGGTTGCAAAAACACAACATCTACATTAAGACCAGCAGCAGCTCTGGACAGAAGTTGCCTTAGCCCAAAAATACACCTTGCCCATATAATCCAAAGTTAAGTTGGTTTTTGTTCAGTTAATAGAAAAAAAGTACAGAAATGAGACTCTGAAATGCACAACCTGCTCTTACTCATGTATAGATTGTATTGGAACAAGACAAGAGTTCTAAAGTTAGTTCAACTTTGGTCAAGGTTTCATTTATCGTGTTATATATTTATGTCAGGGATCATACAAAAGCACTAATCTGGTAAGGATCTGCCTCCCAACTTCCAAACTGATCGACTTCTTTAACTTCTGCACAGTTTACTTTTTCTGTGAATTTACATTTACTCATATTTTGTACATTTTCCCAGTTTGGTAAGCTACAGACAGATAATTCATGCTTTATATTCATTTATTTACACTGTCAAAAATGGCCAAAATTGTTTTAAAAAAAAAAAAAAAAAGTCCATATCAAAAATCAGTATTTTAATAAACTTTAATTTGATCTTTTACAATATTTGACTGTAACATTTTAAAAATTTTTTACTACATTTAAAATCTGGAAAATTACCGTTATTCTTGTGTAACTCTGGCTCATCCCCTCCATAAGCATACTTTTGTAAAAATGAATGTTGAGCTTGGCCAGATGATTTTTGACTCCATTGTCTGACATTTATCCCGATTAGTTCAACGTAGGCGTTAATATTAAACAGTGTGATGGAGTTTGGAGGGATGACACATCTTGCTGCTGCATGGCATAAAGGAACTTTGCTTCATTTGGGAGGTGGGAGGCACGTTACCTCGCTCTTCATCACGTTATATAAAATCTACTATCTGTAGACCGGAATAAAAGCTGGCTATAATCTGTGTTGTGTTCACAAGTCGAACCATTAAAAATATATTAATTCGTTATTTTCATGCTGAAGGTTGAAAGATACAAGTTTAACTTTCAAAAACAAATTGTTGTAGTTTTGGCATTTTCGGGGACTGCAGATTTATTTTGCTCTGGACCTTCATCAAAAACTGACAACATCCACTGTTGTAATTTATGTGGACTCAACTGAGCTGATCCATAATGATGCCAAACAGACAAATAACCATAGAAAGAGACACATTTTGTTCAAACTGTGCAACAAACTTAGCCATCAGAGAAAAACTGTTATTTTAGTTTGCAGGCAAAACATTGTTATATGTGCAAATGAATCTGTTTCTTTTATTCTGAGATATTCACACAGAAGCTCTATATGATCTGTACACACTGCAGCTACATGAGCCTGACTTACACTTGGGGGATTCTATAACTGTGGGGCATTTCACATCCATGGGATTTGTGTCACATATATATATATGTAAAATGGTATGTGTGAAATTGATGATCTCTAAAGGATTAAAGTGTTAATTTTCATTTCTACAGCAAGACAAAATGTAGCAATATGAGAAAACACAAGAGGAGCAGGAGTCAAGGTGAGGAAGTTATTACTACATTACTATGTAAAATGAGATAAATTCAGGACAGTTTCTTTTGATGTTTTATTTGGATGTTTGATCAAACAAGGTGTTGCCCATGGCTCTATATTAATTTGTACATACTAGCAGGATGTATGTAGGGTTCTGTACGTTTAAAAGGATCTGAACTGTACTAAAATGTGCACACAGCTGTTGTGACAAAGGCAACAAGACTAAGAACCTGGTTATACTACCTTGTGGACATCTACAGATGCTATGGACACGTAGTTGTTCTTTTTATGTTACTTTCTAGTCTACTTGGAGTCTGAGGAAGCATTCTATATATACGCGGTAGACCAGTATCTGCATATTCAAATCAAAAAACAAATCAGATCAAAACGGCTCATTTCCAGTTCATGCACAGTTGGTGCCCTTGTAGCATTGGGGCCAAAAAATATTGGAGTGTCACACACAACCACTAATGATGAAGTTTATGTCTCTTGGACCCTAGTGGACCCTTGTGTACTCAGAAAGTACAAAACTTGCCAAAGAGCAGGTCTAATATTCGCCACGCTCGCCATCTCTGACATGTTCAATTTATTATTAAACACAAGTGCAAATAAAACTGACAAGAATGTTGTTAGTTTTGTAGGCATCTGGTCATAAACCAAAGTGCTAGACGTAAGGGTATTTAGACGAGATGACGGTGCTACATGAAAAGTCAAAGCATCACCAAACCCGTCACAGTTCATCGTCAGAGCAAAAGAAATGAGTGTACCAAATTTTGTGTTCATATATCCAGTGGCTCATGAGAACTACAGGAAAGTCTCATCGCTTGGCAGCTCATCTTGGAAACACCCCCACTGAGCTATTTTGGGCTAATAAGATCGGATCTCTGTTTAATAAATGCAAAGAGAAACATAACACCAATTTCTATGCTCACTAGAATATAAAAACTCCATTTATAAAATCAATTCAAATCAATTTTTAAGGCACTAATTCACATTATAAGTTATCTTAAGGAACCTTACATAGTAGGTGAAGACCGTACGATACATTATAGACAGAAACCCAACAAATCCAAAGCGCAATTTGAGCAAAAACCCTTTAACAGGAAGAAAAGTCTCGCAGAGCTGGGCTCAGGGAGGGCTGGCATCTGCCTCGACCAGTTGGGGTGAGGGTAAATGGGAAAGAAAAATAAATAGTAGATGAACAACACACAAGAGAATAATAGTCACCAGACAAATCCGGGGGGAAAAGACTGAACAGTCTTGTGACTTTGGCCCAAGAATAAAGTTTAAAAAGCATTTTCTCTACAGTTTAACAAGACAGCACAAACTTAATTGGCTGGTTGTTTCCCAGTTCAGCTGTTACAAAGCAGGTGATTTTCTTACGGGGGGAGGCTAAGAACATGTGTCATCCAACCACAGTCTTTGGTGTTACAGGATTTTCCCACATATTTCGATCAAGGAAACCTCCCATGTCAACCTCACAGCGTTCCATGCTCAAAGGTCAGAAAATCAGCAAAGTCAGCAGGATTCATCCTTCTGGAACTGTGAATGACTGCACCAAATGTTATGTTAATCCTCCCAGTAGATGTTGAGACATCACGTTCAGGACCAAAGCAGCGGACCGACTGACTAATTACTGCCTGACAGACTGATATTATCCAGATCTGCGCAGCTCGTCTTCACAATGTTTCCTCCCCAAACATATGACCTGAATCACATGGAGTCACTTCCCCACAATGACAGCTGCATATGTTCTCCGTCTTTTATCTTAATAGTGCACAAGCCAAGACTAGATTTATTGAAGGCCACCAGTGTTCATTCAATATCTGCTTTAAAAAGGCCATGAGTTATTTGATTGCACGCATCCATGTGAGGACCACGGCCAAAATCACAAAGATGTCAACTCTGATATCGAATTGAAACTGACAAATTATTCACTTAACATTTCTGCTTTCAGATTGCTTTCTGACAACATTTATAACTTAAGCCTGGCAAGCAGCATTCATCAACCCAGTCTCCACATAATTACGTTCCTATATAAATAAACTGCATTCTCAATTACATTAGAGGGAAATGTATTTTCTGCCGGATCGTGTTTGTTTGCAAGACATCACAAATATGTTTCTGATCAGCATATCTTTGCCATTAATTTTATTGCTTTACTGCTGCTCCTTTGCAGCAAACCAGTTGTATATTAGATTGGGCGGGAATCAACGATTGAAACCATTTTCTTCCCCCTAAACCTGAACCAAGTAATTGTGGTGCCTCAACTTAACCAGAAAGCAAGTCTCAGAACAATGGTCCCTCGTGAGATGCAAATCTTGGTCTCTTGAGTGAAAGTCTTCTAACTCGAAATGTAAGTAAAAATGCAGTTTAGTTGTACAAGAATGTAATTTTGTGGAGACGGGGTTGCATTTACAGTAAAAACCTCTGCTTTTTCTGCTTATTTGAGAGAGCAGAATGTCCCATGTCCTTGCCCACCAACTGGCTTGTTAAGCTTTTGTTGCTCAACCACCCAACAAACTGCATGTTGTAACACTTGTCATGTTGAGATTGGAATAGGAATGAGGACATAGAGAGGTAGGGTGCAGTGAGATGGAAAACTTGCGCAACGTTGGCCGGCATGCAACAGAATGAAGTCAGTTCTCCAGCATGGTTCAATGGACCAAACTGGAGGTTTGCAGGCAAGAATGAGGAGATGATAACAACGTGGAAAGTGAAAGGCAAGAGAAGCAGAGGTGGATGGATGAGAAATCCCTCATCTGATTTCAGTGCAACCAAGGCCATTTATGTTCACTCATTTTGCTGCCATTAGTTGTGGACAAATCGTAATTTAGCTTTGAGTTCATTAGCTGCACTCAAAATTTCAGCAAGAGTCAACTGAGGCTACGTGGTCACGAGTGTGAGGGTTTTAAGAGGCTCACTCTCCCCTACAGGGAAATGTTGAAAATCTGATTACAGATGGGGGACGTTGGATGTAATCGGGGGGAAATGTTAAGAAAACATCATCTGGTTTTACCCTGGGCTGCCCTACCACCCAGTGACTGTTCACCCACACCACAGGATTCCTAATAAATAAGACTACAACTCTGCACTTCACTTTTATTGTGAGCGTGTGTATCTGTCTGTGTGTGTGTGTGTGTGTGTGTGTGTGTGTGTGTGTGTGTGTGTGTGTGTGTGTGTGTGTGTGTGTGTGTGTGTGTGTGTGACCTCCCCTGTCCTTTGGCACGTGGAACATTTTGCACCGCTGTTTTTACAAGCCGTGCGTTAAGCTGTCCATCAAATGCCAGGAAAATACCCTGGATCCTTTTCCCCATATCTCACACACACACACACACACACACACACACACACACACACACTGATTCCCCAGAAACCACAGTCGCAGCAGCGGTAGCCGCACCTCTGCCAAGCTCTTAAACACTGAAACCAACCTCTCCACTCTTTACGGCCTCTTTTACACACGAGCCTTCTCTCTTTACATGTCTCCTCCGTTCATCTATCCTCCCTGCCACCCATCATTTATCTCTCTCGATATCGCTCCCTAAATATCCTTTCTGCTTAGATACAAGCAGAGTTATAAAGCAAGCAACTGCTGACTAGATGGGCTGTGATACAGCCAGCCTCATCTGGCCTTACCACCTCAGATTGGCTTGTTGTGAGATATGCTTGTAAATGTAAAATACAGCCTGACACAGTGCATGGCTCTCTATTACGGCTGCTTTTTGCAGTCAAAAGAAAGGGTGCAGAGGTTGTGTGTGCATTTGAGTGTGTGTTGCTGCTTTACTGCAGGCAACCCAATATATCAAGATGAAATTATCTACATTGAATATTGGAGGTAGCGTGAAGGTTACACCTGAATCACCGCCACAAAATACCTGTTTCAGTGTAAATTAATCCTCTCTATATTGGGTTATATTGCGTAAAAGATTAACTACTACAAAGCCATTTTGGTCACGTTGTAAATAAGTTTCATCTTTCTAGGTGTAGAGTGTCAGTGTCCCACGATGACCTACAGTAAATAATGAGTCAGAGGTGTTGAACTGATCTTGGGAAACAAATAAGGTTGTCCATATTTGCCTTTAATCACACATGTCAACTTATGCAGAAAAAAACATAAATAATATTGTTTTTCCCTATTTAAATTGCTCCCAGATTATGCATAAAATCAACGTATGTGCGGTAAAACATAGTCACATTCAGCCACTGGGGGATTGTGTTGTGCTGTAAAGATGCAAAGTGGAACTTCGGCCACTTGTCTTCAGATTTCTGTCATGCAAACATCATCATCAGCAGCTGATTGTCATTCTGATATATATTCCTCTGGTGCAGTCTCAATTTAAACACCAGTTCAACTGACAACTGATATAGTTGAGAGGAAGCCAGGAAATGTGGGGTGAGAAGCCACAAACGTCCCCTGTCTGACTTGGACCAGTTGAAGATTTCAGCATGGTGGAAGCAGTGACCGACCAGCAATCTGTTTTGCTAGCTGCCCAGCATATCCATCTATCCATGCTATTCGGCTTATCCAGGGTTGGGTCTTGGTGGCAGCAGGCTAAGCAGGCCATTTCAGATGTCCCTCACCCCTTTTCCTGTTCTTCTTGGGGCATCCTGAGGGGTTCCTAGGCCAGATGAGATATGTATCTGTCCATCACGTTCTGGGTCTTTTCCCGGCTGGATGTGCCTGGAAAGTATCCAAAGGATCTTATGCCCAACCACTTCAGCTGGCTGCTTTTGATGCTAAGGAACAGTGGGTCTACTATGAGCTCCTTCTGGATGTCCTAGCTCCTCAACCTATCTCTAACACTGACCTCAGCCAATCTTGGAAGGAAGCCCATTTTGGTCATCTGGGTGTCACTACCCAAGGCTCATGACCATAGGTGAGGGTTGGAAAGAAGACCAACTGGTAAATCAAGAGCTTTGCCCTTTTGTTCAGCTTCCTCTTCACCA
Organism: Amphiprion ocellaris; assembly: GCF_022539595.1. Lineage (NCBI taxonomy): Eukaryota > Metazoa > Chordata > Actinopteri > Pomacentridae > Amphiprion > Amphiprion ocellaris. The sequence goes on from NC_072783.1 coordinate 21,424,770, forward strand.
CGATGGTTTGCTACAACACCAACATTTCTGCTGACACTGCGCCCATCCATCACTCCATCTCGGGGTCAGTTTTCCCATCTATGCCAAGATATTTTAACTCCTTTGCTTGGGGCAACAACTTACCCCAAGCCAGAAGGAGCAATCCACCAGTTGCCGGCAGCTGACTCATGAAGGAAGTTTTATTTTGCATTAAAAGAAGCCAGCTAAGGTGGTTCAGGTAGCCGATCAGAACGCCACCTGGGTGCCTTCCTATAGAGGTTTTCCAGGCAGGTCCAACTAGTAGGAGACCCCAGGAGACCCAGAACTCACTAGAGCAATTACATATCTCATCTGGTTTAGGATCCCACAGGAGGACTATTTCTGGTCAGAGGTACAAATGGAATGACTTGACCAAAAGCCAGTTGAGCTGCCAAGGGCCTAAGGTGTCTTCTCCCATAAATGTTAGCACTGATCAGAATAATGATAAATTATAAACTAAATCAAATGCTTTATGAATTTAAAAATTAGCTCCCCTGAAAGCCATGGTGTAGTTTGTACACTGTACAATGATGCTAATTAAATTTTTACTCAACCTCGGAAAAATATTACAGATCCAGTGAAGTTTTTCAACAAATTAGAACCAAAATGCAATTGATTTAAATTCATTTGTGCAAACGCAACCTAATCCGAACCTGAACCTACACTATAGACTTTACAGAATTTTGTTCACCCATGGTGCCTCTGCTGCTTCTCTCGACAAGCCAAATTTGCTGAAAGCGAGTTGCTTTTTGTAAAGTCATACCTCTCTATCCATGATTCCTCCATCCATGGAGTCGAATCCAGAATTCTTCCACAAATTACAGTTTTAAGATGGTTGGTGTTATAATTACCCATTCAGCATGGCTTGATGGGTTTCTTCACTTTCATTTTGTGTTAGTCACATAAACAACAGTCTCACACATTCACACCCCGCTTACGGTTTTTACTGTGACTTTTGACTTTCATTTACAATATTTAATTGTATCACATGTGGAATATTGAACAAAAAATAACAGTCCTACTCATTTCAGGCATTTTGAAGATACCGTATTAGACTATATGTCAAACAGGAATGTTAGACATTATGTTTTCTTCTTAAGCAATAAATGCATCCTAAATTTTTTTGTGTTCAGTAGGGACATGGCTGGTATTTTAGATATTCTATGTTGACTTGTGCTGTACAATGACCATCAGCAGTTTCAAAACAAAAATCAGCATTGCCCTTAGCCTTCCAAAACTCTGTGAAACCCCAGTATATCTATACCTATCCATCCGTCCATCTATCTCTACATCTACCTATCTTTGTGCACGAGAGAGTGTGTACCTGGGGAGAAAACACTGCAGAGAACCTTTGACAAATAAAAGGTGGGAGACAAAGGGGAAAGCTAAAAGGAGGAAAAGCATCACAGGGGCCATGATGGAGGGAAAAACATCAATACTGTGTGCATTTAGTGGAAAGGAGTGAGGAGGAGAGAGAAAGACGGAGCCATGGGAGAGAGGCAGGGAGCTCCACTGAGAGACAGAAGGAGGCTTGAAAATCAAGAGGGGAAGTCTAAATGAGATTATCTGAAAGAAGTCGAAGACAATGAGAGAAGCATTCAGAGAAACTGACAAAGGGAAAAGTGGAAGGCTTTCTATAAACCGAGCTGGAGGAAAAATCAAGCCTTGTCCATGCTGTGAATACTGCTCAAGCAGATCTTCAGTTTTGCTTTCAGCTCAGACATAAAGACTTCTAGTTTCCATTAATGTGCAAACATTCATTGACATCATCATCTGGTCTGCATATGCACATAAAGTATCCAAGGTGACAGGCTGAAATACCATACGGTGAAAGAGACTTGTAGAAAAGAAAGAAACGAGCCCTGCAACTCTGCTAATGCGTGTAAGTCAAAGATCAGTAAATTCATAAAATCATAGATCCACTTCTGAGAGAAAAAAAAATCTCATTAAAGGGCAAGAGTCATGCTTTTCTTCACATCTCTTATTATCTATGCATCATCAGTGTGAGTTCATCTTTGAATATTTTTCCTATCCTGCCAATGTCTTTTTTAAAGTATTTTGACACAAATGGAGGTCTATGTCAAAGAGGTCAAAGATCAGGCTTTGATGCACACACAACCCTTGTTGGAATAAATCGTCATTGGTTTAGGTCTTTTTCATGAGATTTTTCCTGCCGTACCAAAAACATAAACTAACTACCTGTAAAAACCTGAAAGTATTAATCCATGAAGAGTGCATCCATATACTGTATATGTTGGATGTATTCAAATGCACAGAAGTACCTGTTAGGATTGTCAACATTGGGTGAGCAACTACTTTACTTTTATTGTATTGTTTGATTCTCCCCAATATACTTAAAATTAAGCTTTATAGTGTGAACTGTAGGCGTAAATTCAAAAATAGTCCTATTAATTTGAATGTAGGGAGTTGAAGTAAACTATACATAATGGAAGACCAGATCCAGCCACATAAAATAGACTTGGGGTTCGTCTGAATCATTGGTAAATGGTTAGCGTCCCTCTGGTTGAGTAAAAAAACTTACAGATTCTTTATGCTCCAGCTGAATGATTGTACATAAAAATTATTCATCTGAAAGGGTACTTGTTAACACAGGAAGGTGTTATGGGTAAATGCAGGCTGCAGAGGCTCACAAAACCATCAGTGACGATGCTGCCGGAAACTCAAAAACCTTTGCACGTCAAATAAGCTGAGTGGTTCATCAAACTACCACGTTGAATGAACACAACACCTTGACAGCAGAATAACTTCTCTAGAAAGAAATAGACATATTGTAGCGATCGCAGAGCCAGTCACTGTGACTAAGTTGTTGTGCTGCAATGCACCATGGGAGTTCGGGGTGTTTAGGGTTTACATGTTGTTATTGTGGTTTATGTTAGTGTTATGGTGTTATTCGTGTTTGTGCTTTATCATGCTTTTGTGGTTTAGTCAGTCTAGTTAGTGAGTTAAGTGTTATGTTGTCAGGACCGTGAATGTGGAGCGTAGTTTGTTTAATGTCTTCCTGTTACATTTCCTGTATGGTGTCTTCGCTGTGTGTCAAAATAAAAGCATCTGCCAGTTGCAGATTGCGCAAAAGACAAATATCTTTTCTCCAGCGTTGTTCTCTGTGCAGCTCACCACAATATGAACATCTCTTGACAGCACTGTTGAGCTGACGAAGTGCCTAAAACCACAGTTCCTTGAGGCTGACTCCATATAAGAGAGTCAATCCTTACAGACTAAACTTTTATACGTTTAAACGTAAAAACTGATTTTGGTCTCTATACCTCATTCAGCAGTTAATGAAACCTGTGTGTTAGGTGATTTTTTATAAAATAATTTGGGGTATGGTTGCTTTGAGTGATCAGTAGCCAGGAGTCAGCCACAGACAAGACAATAATGGCCAGAACCACTACATCAAGCTATTGAACCGCTGTTCGAAAAGCCTACAGACGGTGTCAAAAATGGGTTACATATCTTTGAATACAGTGTATGATTGAAACATAATGAAGTTTTAAAGAAGTGCACCATGTCAGCATTTCTATCAATAATGTAGAAGGATTGAAATTAAACTGGTGCAACCAAAGAAATCTTCTTTCATGTCAGAACCCACTGCCTACATTACCACAAGTCAACCACCAACAGATTCAATACCAACACTGCAATACTATATCATACGCAAAAAAACCCAAAACGATTTCTTTATGTCCCAGTACATACTACGCCAAATATAGCATGCCAAAAACAAGAGGATGCTTTTATGGCCATTCTGACCCACAATCCTCTGCACAGGTATGTCAGTTACGTTTCAGTGTCTCGCTGAAGTATGAACCACCTTGAGCTGCTGAGAGTGCAGATGACAACTCATTTCACACTTTCAGACTGCAGTGGATATATAAGCAATACAGTTAAAGCTTAAGATGCAATATTATGGCAAAGTAGTATTTCCCAGCTGTATGCGTACTATATGCAACAGTACATACTGTGTAAGGACAGCTGTGGCACGTACTGAAAAGAAAAAGGGAAAGTATGATATCTGGACCACAGGGTATGTGTTATGCTGGTATAGTGGGTTATGAAGCCCTAATCTGATCATTCTCAAGCAGAAATTTGGTCAGCTCTCTTCTTTCTAACTCGACAAACCCAGATTTTTTTCATCACCTTAGCTGTAGTCTTTCACCCACAACTGATTCAAGTAACATTCTTTGTTTGACTTTATGCATTTTTTTTCACATATGCAGCCATATTTTCAATTAAGAATTTACAACACCACTTTATGAAAGTGGTGGCCTTTAACCACGTCAGTAAGATATAATATTACTATAAAATATTGTTCTAAAAAGAGGAATGTAGGTAAAACACAAATCACCAGTAATTGTTTTTGTCACAAGGTAAACATGCACATATTTAACCAACTAAATGTGTGTCAGGCTTAGTGTAAGTGTGTGTGTTTGTGTGTGTATGGAGAGGGCTTTGGTGGGGTCACGTCAACAGACAGTCAGCGATATAATTGCACCTCATTAGTCGTACAGATTGGCGCCTTACACTCCCCCTCCATTTTCCCAGCTTTGGACGACCCCATAGGACGGCTGCCACTCAGACAAAAGCCATTAACCAATCACAGCGTGGCATTTGTCACTAAGGGAAAAATAATGATAATCGTAATCCTCAGGATCTCCCAGATAACTCATTTATTTCATTTAAAAGCCAAATTACAGTGCTCAAATGCAGCGGAGGCCACAGTGGCACTCAAAGCAGAGCGCCAGAGAGGGATGAGCGACGTGTTGTGTCTTCATTAACTGTGCGAGAGGGAACCAAAGACTCTGCACGCAATTAATGCAACATCACAGTGCTAACGCTTATCACTCGCCCCCATAGAAACACACACACACACACACACACACACACACACACAGACACACACATACACACATTTATACTGACTGACATAGACACAACAGCGCACTGCTCATTACTCCTGTGCAGGTCTGGTCTCCATGGTCTAGGTGATGTGATGGGGGCTGAGGGAGCACCCTCCCAGTTGTCTGACACACCCCCACTCACTCACACACAACACATGCACACACACACACGCACGCAGACACACACACACACACACACACGCACGCAGACACACACACACACACACACACGCACACACACACACACACACACATACACACACACACACACCGGCAATAAGGGATCAGGATGAGGGAAACCTCTGATTTCGCTTTTTATCTCGGCCACAGAAACACACTCGCACACTCACACACTCACCTACACACACACACACACACACACACACACACACACACACACACACACACACACACACACACACACACACACACACACACACACATGCAGTGGAGTCATATCTTGATTAGGAGGCTTAGGTGGTCCCAGGGAAATACACTCATCTCTGTCTGTCTCTCTGCCTCCCCCTCTCTGGCATGTTGTTATCTCCTGGGTCCAAATGTTTGGAGATATCTTCACACACACCTGATGGCAAACAACCTCAGTTGTCTCCCCGGCCTGTCCTTCTTCTAACAGGCTCCTGCAGCCTTGACCGGACCCACAGCCTGTTTACAAAGGGTCGGCCCCAACATCTATTTAGCCCGGTTTGTCAAAAGGGACAAACAGAAAGGTAAATGTGAAGGCGGTGCGGTTTACGCTTTACCAAAAATCCTTCTCTGGAAAATTGGATTCCTGAGCAGCTGAGGAACTTCATTTGCATTTTGTTAAAATGACAATATGATTGTGTTCAATACTCTTTGTCATGCTGATATATGAAATTCATTTCAATCGATAGTTCAGTTCCAGGAGAATTATTCTTTATTTATGGCAGATTTGTAAAGATAGTCGATATTTTTAGCTTATTTATATTCTATGTCACCAGAAAACTTGCTTGTGTAAAATTTGCATGTGTCTGCTTACACAAAATGCCTCTTTAAGATGCTAAGCTGGTTGTTTTACTGCATTGCCACCAGACCAAAACCTGCAAAGGCTTTCAAAGAAGTTGTCTTAACCACCTACAGAGACACAGCATCATAAAATCATCACCACATTGTAATCATCTCACTTCATTCCATATCATACGACTGCTTTGTTCTCCTTATACTTATCTAAAACAACTATAGAAATTTGGGTACTCACAATGATGCCCTGTCGAATACATCCATCACCGTCCTAGAGAGATAAACTCAGTCAGAAACTGGAAAAATGAGCTCCTCATCTGTTATGTAGATAGTAAAATAAGTTATAAATCAGCTTATCTGTGCTGTATGTAAAGCAGACAGAACAGGTTCATTGGACAGCTGACGTGTGTGTTACAGATAACATGGTTTTTTGTGATGAGAGAAGACTTTGCATGATTAAAGGTATGTCGCCTTGCTTCGCACGTTGACTGTTGAAGATGAGTCATTTAGATTAGTGGTTATAGGTTAGGCACATTCCTAAACTACAGCACCCAGTCAAACAATAAGACCACATATCTCCATGACAATGGTCTTCTTAGGTCAGTTTTTACATGTCAGAAATTAAAGAGAAGGTATAATGTAATATAGATTATATTTCCCTGCAGCATGAACTCCCTTTTCATAATTTTTCTGCTCACTAAATGACCAAATACTGTTTTGAAACCCCACCCTGAAAATTTAGAACTTCCAGTCACTATTTGGTTTCTGGTGGACCCTGTGGATGTCCGTATAGTAGCAAGCTGTCAGTCACAAGGCATCCAAACCTTACAGCACACCTTGCTTCTTTGTCTATTTTGCTCTAAATGAGACCATGATTTACAAGGTGAACATAATGCTGTATGAACAAGAACCTGAAACTAGTGATTAAGACCATTAACTCACTGGGAAACTGTTTACTGAGGGAACAAACCAAGTGAGGATAATTTTCACATACTTCTGTATGGTTCTTTTTGATGCTCCCTGCTGGCTGTTAGAAAGAATGCAGGTTCAAGGTGCATGCATCTGCACTGGCTTCACTTTTTCATACCTGAAGGCTGCAGAAAGCTTTCATCTACAGTCTGTGGTTGCTTAGCAGTAAATGAAGCTTCACGACACTGAAGCAACCCACACAGAAATATAGCTAGCTAAGATACACCAACATGACAAATGTAGTTTACTTTACTACATCTAAAGCTATACTATTTATTTATTTTAATTCATTTTACATGTTTTTTTATTTAATGACTACAGACAGTTAAAAACATATGGCTATCTAGTAGCTAGCTAATTTACAGTCTGCTAGCTGGTGTTGACAGACTACGCTAAGGCTTGGTAGATGATGTCACAGCCATATGGTCTGTGTATGAAGGTAGCAGGGGGCGACTCTCCTTTTTGCAAAAGGAAGTCCGATTTCACAGAAGTCTAAGAAAATGACCCTACCTCTCACTAAATTTGTCACCTCTGTAAAGGTTTTCCAAATGGGTTTATGGTCTCATTCATTAGTTCCAAGACTTGCTGAATACAGCATGATGTTAATTTTGTTAAATATGGTCCCAGTTAGAGAAAAACAAACAATAAATCAGCGTATGTTTTCAGATGTGGATACCTTGTGATTGACAAGTTGCTGATATTTGTGCGTACGTAGTGTGTTCAAGCTCTCAGTCAGATCAACCTCTTGCTCATCACATCAAGTTTAAACAGACCAAGACGTCAACGGCCAAATGCCACGCTCGAGGCTTCAAACTGGAGGCCCACAAACCAGTGTGTGACATAGCAGTTGCTACGTCCATTGTCTACTGTATGTACAGTATGTTGGTCAAATTAGTAAGCTGCTGCACACATTGCAAATCTAACCCAGAAAATAAGGACCTTGTAAAAAGGGTTCATTCTATTCATTTTAAGTTAACTTTGTCCACATTTTTTAAATGTGTCAGTCAGTACTGTTGTATTTCAGTTCAGCTGTTAACATGACAGGACTGACAACTTTCTGCTGATGAAGTCAGTGTCTGTAGGTGGCGTTCGTACATTTGTCTGTCTAGTCAAGGCAGCTGACAGCGCTCATACTAATTGCTGCTATAACTGCGACTCATTCCAGGAACTGACTCATTCAAAGTCCACAATTCAAGACCAGGCTTGAAATATGGACAGCGCATCATATCCAGCTGACGAGGCCCGTACTGTTGCAAAGAAACCTCTGAATGTGGCAGAACACATCCAGTATATCCTATACAGCTCTAATTACCTTTAAACTCAAAACTCTCACTTCTATCGGGTGTTTATGCTGCTCTTCAACCAGTTGTAAAATGAGGATAAATTTCATTTAACTGTTTTAAAAGATACTTTGAGTTGTGAATCAAATGGACATGGAGCCAAGGATTGTTCATTAATACGAGTTGTTGCCATCATTTACACTCATAATGACACAAAAGTACAAGTTATGTGAATATATTTACCATTAACTGTTTTTTGCCTGCTGTGTCTGGAAGTGGCACATCCCAGCAGCTCTTATAAATGGAGCTTTCCTGGTTTATCACCGGTGTGTCATCTCTAGTTTATAATCACACCCTTTCAGCAGAGCATTAAGCAGCTACAGGATACAATAACACAGGAATATGCTGCCTTCACCTGCTCACCTGGAGGAATTCGACGCACACGATCGCTCTTGAAGGCGACATGGGAGTTGGTGCACAGTTTGTAATTTCACAGGACACAGGAATTAACCTTGAATATCCAACCGTAATCCTCACTGTACGTAGTCACACATGCAACCGTGTGTGATGGCAAGCAAAGCGAGGTGGGAAAATTCTTGCAGTGCAGCAATGAGAGTGAAGGATGATTGACATAGGAACACAGAAAGACACATTCTCTGTTTCTATCTCCCTTTCACACACGCTCATGTACACACAAACCCCTGGCTCTGATCTGGTTGAGTGGGCTCTGTTGAGTTCGTAATGACTGTGCTATGTGGTTTTTATTTTTCTTACTCCCGTAAAGTTGACTCATGCTCCGCTGCCTGGTGCGTGTGTGTCGAAACGCTAACAGAGTTCACTCTTCTCATATTCACAATAACTGATGATGTGGTGTGATCGGTGACTGCAGCCAAAACTATTGCAGACACGTTTCAAAATGAGCTTGAGGAGGAGCTGTTCAATGTTTCAACTGACTGGCCGTTGAAAGCCTGAGCTGCTTGTGTAAACACACGCAAACACACTTCACATGCACATGCAGGCTCAGATATTCACATACACACACAGCCTTGAAGCAAAAATAAGTAACCGATAAAAAGGCAGTATAAAGATAATTCACGTTGCTTCATCCTCAATCTTTGTTTAGCTGAACAAAGTCATTTTATCCGTTTTGCTCGCACGCCCAAACAACGGCGTGGAAACACACACAGTTGCACGCACAGGGACAGGTATATCATGCATTCTGGGCCTACAGTGCCGAGGCGTTCAGTAATTGAAAACAGGGCTGAATAATCTGAGAGAATGACAGCCCTGAAAGATTATGTGAACTCAAACATTAACACAATTAAGTGTGTGAGCACTGGAGTATGTCGCAGCATTAGACACTGTCTTAATAGTCCCCCAGCACGAAGACAGAGCAATGTGTGTGTATGTGTGTGTATGTGTGTGTGTGGTGGGGGGGAGACAGTGCAGGCATGGCAACTCATATCAACATGACTGCGATGAGGAAAAACCAGAACCAAAGCTGTTTTTGTATTTTTTGAAATCAAGTCAATATGCTGTTATTTTGTTGTGTTATCAGTTTGATTACAAAACCAGAAATTCAACCAGACCTCTCCTAAATCCTGCGAACAGAGGAGGCACGGTGATAACAAATAGTCTTATTTTTTATAGCAGTGATCCGCTTGTTAAAGACAGGCGCTTTATCAGACAGTGAGCAAATGATTCAATTGTCTCCTGGTGATTCCGCGCCTTAGCAACAGCCACCGGGTCGGCGTGGTGACGGCCCAGTTCTGATTTATCTAGCGGGCTGCACTCAGGTGCTGTTTTGTTAACAGGATTGCAGCCATTTATAACTGTGTTTCATTACTGTACTAAGAGCCGATAAGATGATCACTCACGCACACACACACACATTCGCACACAGAGGCGCTAATTCAATCCGCTGACAGCGAAACACGGCAAACAACATCCATTATGGCCTCAGAGCTAATTGGTTATGTGGGGAGGGGGGGTGGGGAGGAAAGGAGGGAGAAAGGAGCTCACTTACCCAGGAGGAGGCTGGATAGAGGGAGCTGGAGGAAGCCTGGATTTGGTGGGGGGATTTCTACAATGAGGTGCACCTCCGGAGAATATTTCCTCTATTTTTCCACCACCCATTGTTTGCAATTATTCATCGCATCTATCTCTCCCACTCTCACTTTAAACCTACAAACAGGCCTGTTTTGTTTTGGGTTTTTTTAACGGTGCGACATGCAGCTCTCCTTCCCTCCTCCACTCCTGTCCTTCCCTTCTTTTTTGTACTTTTCCTTCTTGCCATGGGGTAAAGTAGAAATGAGAATACCTGCCAATAAAGCAAATGCATCCATCTGACCAGCAGCAAGCAGTAAGCCCAAAACAAAGATGGCATCTTGGCCCCAGGTGGCATCAAACTACTGGTGACATTTAATAATTCCCTCTCCCCTGCTAACCCTCACCCTCCTCCCCTTCCCCTCCTTCCCCGATCACCCGACTCACTATTACTATTAAAGATAAATCTCCTCCCATACGCAGAAGAAACAGGCAGAGGGAGACGGGGCGGGTGATGAATTACCGTCATTCATGCAAAGACCAGATCTTTTAGGATTCCTGGCTTTGGCTCTGTTTATTTACTTCCTCCATCACACCACATCAGCAACAGAGTGATGGTGGATGAATGGCTGGAGAGGCAGGCAGATCGTCAGACAGATGGAGTCGCAGGGAGAAATAAATAATGCCGGCGGAGGTGTGTTGAGGAGAGGAAAAAGGAGAGGAGAAATTAGAATAAAGAGAGAGAAGGTGGAAAGAAAAGGATTTGAGTGCCGGGGGAAGTGAGACAGATAAACAGATAGAAGCGAGGAGAGACAGGAGAGGCGATGGATGTGCAGATTTAGACGGCAGGAGATAAGAGGAGAGATAAAAGCTTGGAAGAAACACAAGGGGAGGACTGCTACAGTGTACAATGTTTACATGCACCAATATGCTGTTGAACATGTCTGCTTACTTATGTCATTAGCTGAAGCCACCGAGGAGGCAGCAGATGAAGGCGCATGCAGGTACCAAGACACAGAAACTGAGAAAGTGATGACATGTGGGCGAAAGAAAAGTGTGACTTTTAGCAGCTGGATAACCTGATTCATGTTGGCAGATCTTAATCCTGTTTAAAAGTGTCTTCATGTATGTTTGAATCTGTGTCCCCACCTAATGAACAGGTCTGCACTTTGATAAAACACCACAAAAAACCAAAGCAGGTATTAACAAAAAAAGAAAAAAAGTAATTTTCCTATGCAACACAATCTCTTTATAAAATGAAATCATAATGTGATCAGAGGAACATGTGATTATCATGTGTCGTACATGCAAAAAGTTGGCTAACATTTGCATTTAGGAAGTAATATTAATATTAATATTACATATTAATCTGATGCAGGAAGATAAAAATGTCAATGTCACACCTGTAGTCTTGCTTAGTAAAAAAAAACAAAAAACAAAAAAAACAAAACACAATGAGCCAGTGTGGCTTTCCTTTTTATTGTTTTTCAACAATGAATCGTGGTCAATTTAAAAAAAAAAAGATGTACAAGATGTTACAAAAAGACTCTTTCATGTCAAAGTGAAAACAAATTTCTACATAGTAAAGTCAATTATCAAAAATATAAAATATAAAATAAGTGACTGCATAAGTAACCACATGCTTCACATCAGTATTTAGTAGGTGCAAATTTGGTTGCAACTACAGTATTGATTGTGTGGATAGTTCTCAATCCGCCAGCCATGACATGTGGACACTGCAATTGTACCCCATTCTTCTTTGCAAAACTGACATTTTGCACAGGGATTGTGCGTGAACGGCCCTCTTTCACAACATATTCTAAGTTGGATTGAGGTCTGGGCTCTGATTCAGACACTCTGCAACATTCACCTTGTTGTCTTAAAACCATTTTTGTGTAGCTCTGCTTGTATGTTTCAGGTCATTGTGTTCTTGGAAAACAAATCTCCTCCCAAGTTGCAGTTTTCTCAGATTGCATTGCCTTGTCCAATAAGAATGCTTTGATGCATTTACTTTCCCTTCTACCTTTACAAGTCTTCCAGGGCCTGCTGCAGAGTAGCATCTCTTCACCATGATGCTGCCACCACCATGCTTCACAGTGGGGATGGTGTGTTTGTGAAGATGTGCAGTGTTTGGTGTTCACCTTTTCAGGGAGTTGCTCTCGGTGCTGATATTTTCTTCATGATGTAGTTATAGTCAGCGGTACTGATCCACCTGCGACTAGACTTTCCAGATAAAAATGTGATTCTACTATCTCCATTTCATTATATGTGTGACATCCAGCACCAAGTGGATGCAACTGTGTTAAATCAAATAATTAAAAGTGAAAACTTCCAAGGGGGTAAATACTTTTTATAAGCACTGTACACACCTTGTGCATGGCCCATATCATGTAAGTTCAGTGGTGGTGTCTGTCCATCATCTTGAGGAGATTCCAGGCAGGTTCTCATAGTCAGCGCCATTTGCCAAGCTGCGTCTCACTGTGTTCAATGTGTCGTAATCAGGAGGCATGGAGTTGATATCAAGAGTCATGTAGATGTGACTATTGTGGTTGGGAGTCGCCGGGATGGAACCAGCACATCTTCTCCTCTTCTTCTTCATTTTGAGGCCTAGCATAACCACTGTTATTACGATCACCAATCCAAAGCTAACACTGGCAATAAGCACTATAGGGATCGGAAACAAGTTTGTGTCTTTGGGTTTCCTGGGAGTTGGTAGACTGTCACTTTTGGGTCTACTGTCATGGTTTTCACCTGACATTGTGTTTCTGGGCCTGGTCTGGACTCTGAGATTGACAGCAGATGAGGGGAGGTCTTCGTAGCTAATCAGGGCGCAAACATAGCTGCCCGTATCCTCCATTCTGACTGGGTGTAAAGACAGATAGGACGAGTTTACTTGGCTGCTATTTAATTGCTGTCTGTTCTTGTACCAGATGTAGCCTGGGTTGGAGTTCAGATTTGCTGCGCAGGTGCCGATACAAGTCAGCTTTATCCCCTGACCCTCAACCACTGTCCAGTCTGTAACAAGCGTTTTCTGTCCTCTGATACTCTTCTCCACAAAGATGTGCACGGGAGATGCAAGAACATGGAGTTTTACACCGGGAATCCCATTACATTTCGTCTTATTGCCTGTAGCATGTCTAAAATTGTAAATAAAATAGTAAATTGATGCATCCTCTGTTGTTAAGTTTGCCAGTTTCATTGTGCAATTCCCATTGCTTCCGAGATAGCTCATTCGAACCTCATAAGATGGCAGCTTGTCCAAGGGTATAGGCTTCAGCTCATGATTCCATTTTTGGGACCATCCTTGCATGGAAACGACCTTAACATGACTGGGATAGGAGCAGGGAAACTCTACTGATGAACCCTTTAAGCCACAAATTTCTTGGTGTCCATAGTTCACACATTTGGTTGACGATACTGCAAATTTAAAAGAAAGTGGGGTACAATCATTTGATTATTATTAAGGGGTACGGCGTCTCGTTAACATTGTTAGGTCTGTGAGATGATAGCCCAAAGCGTTCTACAAATAACAGCAATGATGTAATGTAAGCTGTACCTGTCACAGGAAGTAGCACCAGGAAGAACGCCCAAAACAGCCTTCCTGCTGCCTCCATGTGTGCTTCAGATGCACTGAACAAAGATTAGTAATGAAAATGGACATTAAGACAGAGATACACACAAGTAAAACCAGCTTATTTTTTAGCCTCTGAATGTAAATGTCATGCAAATTTTACCACGGAAATGAGAAATGTTGGCATCACACAGAACGCATTTTGTGCTCATTTGCAAATAATTGCAAAGTTGTTAAGATGAAAAAATATCACAATATTACTTAAGATTACAAACTAAGTAAAATGATATATATGGAAATCTGCGGTTAATGTCACAAAATTGCAGAGTTGAATTCTGATTCAGAGTTATTGCCTTTTGTAACTTTCTAAACTCATAATGATCCATCGGACTGTAGATTTCTCCATAAGTTTATGTCTTAGATGGCAAAAGGCTTGTTCCAAATGCCATAACTGATAACACAGTATAAATTTTTACACTTACAGCTGAGAAAGTAGTGCAGTCCAGTCAGGGAGCATCAAGGCAATGCAACTGTCGTGACAACTAGTCATCTGATGAAAAACCCAATGAATCGGATATGGGAAACCCCCCCCCTTCACACTCACTCTCATCTAGCATTACTCACTTGACCAATAAAAATGAGACTATGAGCACATAACATGCAGCAGGTTTGGTGTTGATCCAATGTGTTGTTGTATCGCTCGAGAAATTAATTAGAGACAATATCTTTCTACATACAGCTACCATTCAAAAGTTTGGGGTCACTTAGAAATGTGTGGGTTTTTTTTTTTTTTTTAAAGAAAAGCTTTTCCACAAGTAAATGCCCCCAAACTGAAAATGTGCAGTTTTAAAACAACTTTGTTGTTGGGCCGAGGCATTTGGTGATTGTTTCAGCCCGTGAAGCAACTGCTTATGTACTAAGGTGTGAAAATGATTTCACTAGTATCACTCATGGTGCTAATATTCCTGCATGTCCAGGCAAAAGGTCTATTGCAAGCCGGCGCATGAATATGTTTATCTGCTGCCAGATCAGTGAGATGTGAGTAAGAGCTGAAACAATCATGAAGGGAGTCAGTGCAGAATGCCACTGTACATGCAGAACTGCCTGGATTGATTTTAAAGAGCTTGACCATTGTGTATCATGACTATCATAGGTAGACATAATAAAACCAAACAACTCTCTCTTACCAGCATCTAATCCCTGAAAAATACTATCGATATACTCATTTTAATGCATTTTTAGTACCTTAGCAGTGTTTCACCCTAACGTCATACATGTACATTGACATGAACTAATTTGACAGTATTTCCTATATTTTGATTTAATTTGTAAGAAGTTATCTGAAAATTACAGAATTTTAAGGCCTGTTAAAGATGGGAAAAGACCTAGAACTCAATTTAGATAGATAAAAAGATAAACTAAAAATTTAATTACACTTTTAATACCAAACTAGAGTGACATGCATTTCATTGAAAGATGTAATCACGGGCATGGGAATGTTACATTTCAATTGTCCAATATATTTTTGGTTCAAGATCGGAGTCCAAGGTGTTCAGGATTTGCATGACAGCAGCCAGCAGATGAGTGAAGCTAAGCAGCCATACTGGCGACTACATTTTTGTTAATTTTCCTGCACAGCAGCTTCAGTCTTGACTCCCGTTAGATTTTGATGCAGAAGCACACAGTTCTTTGAGACGCAACAAAAGCAGATTTTTACACTCCTTACCATGAAGGGTCAGTGTTTGTTTGGAACTGACGGGAGATGACTGAATTCATTTTGTAGCTCATGAAACAACTCTTCAGTTTCTCTGACTGTGTCCATGCAGACACACTCATCCTTCAGTGTGGGGAAATCGTGTAAAAATGGCCTCCTATTCTTTTGCTGTTATGAAGTCATATAAAGGTAACATTAGACCCAGTGGACTTAGATGACACCTATAAGCAAAGCATGAAGGCAGCTCATTAGATCACATTGCTCCTGCCCATTGCTCAGGGCTCTGGGTTTTGTGCTTCTTGCGCCAACAGCAACTTTGTGCTTTGACCTTGGTAATAAGCTGAGTGAATGGCAGCCCTGAATACCAGCTTTGTGACACTTGCACTGCACAGTGTTGATTGACACTGTGTCACACGGAGGTTGAGAGGTTGATTAAAATCTTGGGTGAATTTTGACTCTGTATTTCCACAATTTTAAAAGCTTTCTGGTTACAGCAAATGTTCGTCTCTCTCTGTGGTTGAGCTTTGACTTGAAACCACTTTAACTCTTTCATCCCTTAAATTAATGCATGAAAGAAATTTGAGGCTTTTGTGTGCGTTTCACACCTGGTTTGGACTCAGATTGCTACTAAAACCACAGACTGATAAGAGCTCCATCATTTAAATGTGAAAATTTTAGGCAATTTCAGATTCACATTTCAGAATTTTGTATACAATATATTCAAACTGGTATATGATACACATAAGTGCTGAGCAGTGGATCCTTGGCTCAGATGGCCTCCAATCAGATCTAAATCCTGGTTAAATAAGTTGTTGCAGCTGAAATGTATTCATCACTGCAATAATTATCCAATGGAAGGCTCTTGCCCATTTGCTTAGTGAAATCCAGGTGGCAACTTTTTTTTTGGTCAGGCAGTGTATTTTGGAAAGTCTACATAAGAGGCATTAAACATTGACAATTTAATTTCAATTTCATCATTGCAGTTAATTAATAACAGCATTTTCTAAAAGGTGATGATGCATTGTTTTATTGAAATTGATTTCACACTAGATGGCCAAAAAAATTTTTTTAATAACCTTTGAAAAGTGCATAAACTACATTTTGGTGCTTAACAAAGTGGGTACAGCGAGATAGTTATTGCTACTAGATTGAAATCAGAAAATAGTGTCCATTACAACTTTAAGAACAAAACGCAGTGCAGCTCCACCAAAGAGAGCCAGAAAATGGCCGTTGCAGTGCTTAAATAACTATCTCTAAAGCTGTAGTTCACTGCAGTCAGAAACAGATTTGTATTCACATTACACTAGCTATGTGGCAGAAGTGGAAATGATCAGTTACTGACTTCTTCAGTACAATTTGTTCACTTTTTTCTGGGCTAAATGAAGTCATCACAGATACAAACAGCCAAAAGTGAATAGTTCATAACATGTCGTTTAGCTCTGATTCAAACTGTCATGTATATTCGGTCTGCTGCTAGTTCAAGCCGTTGCAGTCAGTTCAGTACAAAATTAAGCCTATAAGCACAGTTTGGTAAGGTTGACAGTTCAGCAGCCTGCTATTTATGACAGAGTTTTCAGGATATGGATGTTTCTGCGGTTTTCTTTTTGCAAATTTTGAAAAAAGCAGTAAAAGAGGACTAGAGCAGCGAGATCCACTGACAAAAACTATGTTCTCATTCAACACAATGGTCATTCAGCACGATCAGTTCAGCTCACAGATTCACTGTTCAAGGCTTGTGAACACCTCTAGTACACGGACACACCTGTCCTTGACCACCTCTGAGTTTGTCTTGCCTCCTTAATGTATCTGGAATTCATTCACACTCGTACAGCTTTAGAATCTAACCACACACTTTAGTTTTCGCCACGGCTTCCTGCTTTTTACACGGTCTACCTCCAGACAGATCTCAATTAATTACTACGTCAGTGTCCCACATTAGCCGACTGGCCAGAAAACAAATGTTCCTGAGCAAAACAGACAAAACCAAGAATAAACCAATGAATTACTTTATTCTTGAGGCGATGGCAGAGTCAAGCCCGTGAAAACTGAACCAAACACCAACCATGATTCAGAGCAGCAGCAAAGCCATGTGGTTTGAGTTTATATCTCTATGTGCATGTAATTTGTGCTGTAGTTGATCCGAGTACAGCGTAAACACATTTTAATACACATGGGGAAGGAGAGAGAGGAACTTCAGGATAGAGACGAGTGACATTCACTTGTTTCTTTCTTGTTTTTCTGCTTTCTCTCTCCATGTCTTTCCCTCCCTCTCTCTGATACTTTTGGTATGTTGATGGATACAGCACACTCAGCAATATTTCAAGGTATGATAGAGGTACAAAAAAAAATCCTTTCATGGCAAAACAAACAGGCTTCAAGCTGCTTAGGCATGTGTTGACAAATGGGGAGGGAGCATTAAGTACAGTCAGAGATGGCGACGTGAATCCCCTGAAGAATAGAAAGAAAAAATCTCACTACTTGGTTGGACCATAACCATAACCATAAGGCTGCGCAAGTCCCACACTGATGCACAAACACACAGACACACAAATACACACACTCAAGCAGTCCTTTGAGGAGCCCGGGGCCTAGAGGGAATAATGGTTAGCAACCTGAAAAATGCCCTCATCACAAAAGGCCTCCGACAGTAATAAATGAAATAGTTGAGCCAAACACATTAATCCATGCCGGTGCTTGTACGTGTGTGTGTGTGTGTGTGTGTGTGTGTGTGTGTGTGTGTGTGTGTGTGTGTGTGTGTGTGTGTGTGTGTTTTGTGTGTAGCTCTGTTTGTGTGTGTGTGTGCATGCCCGCTTGTGTATTTCTCTGCATATTGCTGCTGGTATCGGTGAGTGTTTTTGTGTGTCCACACACTCATGCAATACAAGCCTGTGGGTGTGTTTGTGTGTGTGTGTGCGTGTGCATGTGTGTGTGTGTGTGTGTGAGAGAGAGAAAGAAGGAGAGAGACGGCTGAAAAATCTGTGAGATTGTTGTAGTGTGAGAAGGTGAAAGGCACTAACACGTTGTCAGTGCAAATACTCTCACTGTCAAAACAATGTGCGTCGACAGCAATCAGAGACTTCAATTAGATATTATGAATTTATAAGGTTGTGTGGCAAAATCTCCATGAAGACAGATTAATGACTGCTCTTATAAGGACAGTTTGAGCTACAGTCAGAAAAAAACAAAGGCAGAAGTAGTGTGATGTTATAGATTAATACAATATGTCATAGAGGAGGTTGGGGTGGATGGTTGGGTCAACAATTAGCAGTTGCTGTGTTCCTGTACAACTAAACTGTTCCTGTACAACTAAACTCATTTGCATTTTGAGGAAAGCGTATTTTCTCCCAGATTGCATTCGTTTGTGGCATGTCACAAATACTTTTCTAAAGAGCATATCTTTGATATTTTTTGTTTAGCTTCTTTTCACCCAACTATTTATATATTTTATTAATCATGTTTGGTACCTAAACCTAACCAAAATTCTTGTAAAAATTAAAGTCTAAAAGTAAGAATTTAAAAACAAAATCTTTTTATTTGTTACTTACCTCTCTCTGCTCGTTTCTTGCTCTTAAAATTTATTTTTATCTGTCACTACATACAGTCAGGTCCATAAATATTTGGACATTGACACAATTTTCTGCATTTCGACTATGTACACCACCACAATGGATTTGAAATGAAACAATCAATATGTGCTGTAAGTGCAGACTTTCAGCTTTATTTGGAGGGTATTCACATCCAAATCATGTGAACGGTGTAGGAACTACAACACATTTTATATGTGCCCTCCACCTTTTTAAGGGACCAGAAGAAATTGGACAATTGACTGCCCAGCTGTTCAATGACCAGGTGTGTGTTATTCCCTCATTAATTCATTTACAAGGAGCTGACAAAAAGTCCAGAGTTTATTTCAAGTGTGGTATTTGCATTTGGAATCTGGTGAAGTCCACTCTCAAAATGAAGTTCAAAGAGCTGCCACTATCCGTGAAGCAAGCCATCGTTAGGCTAAGAAACAAAACCATCAGAGAGATAGCAAAAACACTGGGTGTGGCCAGATCAACTGTTTGGTGCATTCTTAAAAAGAAAGAATGCACTGGTGAGCTTAGTAATGCCAAAAGACCCATAAGACCATGGAAAACAAGTGTGGTGGAGGACAGGATCCCTGGTCAAGAAAAACCCTTCACAACAGTTGGCCAGATCGAGAACACTCTCCAGGATGTCGGCGTACCGTGTCGAGGTCAACAATTAAAAGAAGACGTCACCAGAGTGAATACAGAAGGTATAAGCCATTGGTGAGCCTCAAAAACGAGAAGCCCAGATTAGACTTGTGGAATGTTCAGCAATGACCAAGTCAGTCATCTGACTTGAATCCAATTGAGCAAGCGTTTAGCTTGCTGAAGATGAAACTGAAGGGAAAATGTCTCAAGAACAAGCAGAAACGGAAGACAGCAGCAGTAGAGGCCTGGCAGAGCAACATCAGGGACCAAACCCAGCGTCTGGTGATGTCTATGAGTTCCAGACTTCAAACTGTCATTGACTGCAAAGAATTTGCAATCAAATTGTAGCCCACCTATCCCTATTTTATATAGGAAAGGGCCCTGAGTTCTTTTGACAATTATACTCTCGTATGAACAGTCTTACTTGACTCTCTTTAGTTCTTGGATCTATGTAGCAATTTCAACACTTTAATTCCTGAGCTAAATTATCCAGTACAATATGCAGAATAAACTAGTTTATTGACCATTTAAATCAATAACTGCACCAGAAATAGTCAAACTAAACAATCCCACTTTAATTAAACCCCAAATTTGTGGGAAATGTGCATAAACCAGCAAACACAGTCACAAGTCAGTTTCACAGCAACCCAACTTCATAATAAAATAACAATAAAAAAAATGAAAGACTCAGGTTAACGGTCTTTACTTTCTCTGAAATGTACCTTTATCTATGATGTCCACACCATTAATTAGCCTTATTCCAACAACTTTACACTACAATGTATGGAATCTTTAACCTGGCTACAAAATATTAAGAGTGACAATATGATTTATAATTATATTACTTTGTCCAATTACTTTTGGATCCTTAAAAAGGTGGACGGGACGTATAAAATGTGTTGTAATCCCTACACCGTTCACTTGACTTGGATGGAAATACCCTCAAATTAAAGCTGAAAGTCTGCACATCTGATTGTTTCATTTCAAACCCATTGAGGTGTCCATAAATATTTATGGAAGAATCTGTATGTCTGAAGCAGAACAAAAAAGAGACCGTTGAAGTGATGATACCAAGGTTGATTCAATAGTTCCATGCCTGCATGCATCGAGTGCGTCACAGTCATGCAAATGCAACACATGTTAGCAGTAACTACCAGGATATAGGATGCCATGTGAAACTAGCTATCAACAGCAGGATCTGTGTTGCACGTTTTTGTGATCACTGGTAGGTGTGTATTTGCGATTTCTCCATGAGACATGACATTCTGTATCAGTCTGGGATGATCCAACCTTCATATCCAGGATCATCACTGAATGGGTCTGCAGCTTCCAACAATAGAAGAAACAATTGTTTACACAGTGTTAAGAGTCCAAGGTTTCCAAAACTGGACAATGTGCATCAGGTCAGGAGCACAAGGAGAAAATTCATTGTTTAATTCAACGTTCATGTGGTTGTGCACTGGAAATTAATCCCCCAGGGTCAGACTGTCAAGGCACAGTTCTACTGCAATGTCCTGAGGTGTCTAAAGGAGAACACTCAGTGCGAACAGCCTGAAATGTGGCGTGATGGCACATGAGTGCTCCAATGTACTGTTCAGCTGGTCACAGCGCTGTGATTATACATGCGTTTTTTTTTGTTTTTGCAACACAGTCAGCGTTTCCACCTGTCCTGCTCACTAGATTTGGCTCCCTGAGACTTCTTTCTCTTCCTTAAAATGAAATTCTAGCTGAAGAGTCACTGTTTTGACACAGTTTAGGAGATTCAGCGCTCACTGCAGATGGTGCTTGACATGTTATATAGTAGGGCTTCCAGGGGGAGTTTGTGGCACTGGGGGTGCTGTATTGCTGCACAGTTTAAATCAGGTACAGTTTTTGACTTGTACAGGCACTGTCTCATTACTTTTTGACCAACCCTTATAACTATAGAGTTGACAACACCTCGCTACAACAATCCACTATTTACTATGCAGATGTGGGCTAATGGTTGTGGAAGGGTTATGTTTTCTGATTCTTGTGTATACAGCCTTTCTGGTTTAAAAATGAAGCTCTAAGGTAGGGGCAAGGTGTGGCCAGCACATTTGTTTTGGTCTGAGATGCTGGTGCTCCAGTGACCTCCAGTAGCTCTGAATGTCATAAGCGGTACATTTAATCTTTGAAGTTGTGGAAGCGTACTGCTAAATTGTTGAATTACTGCTTTAATTTCACCAAACAGGCCCCAGCCAAGCTCTGACCATTGTTTTACCAAAGCTCATTTTTCCTTGTCTACACAAAAATGTGTGACCAGTGTTGTCAGATTTATCCACTCTGCAGATCATTTTCGAAAAGTGTAGTTTTCAGGTGTCAAAAATGCAAGCATAAGAGAAGTGTGTTTTAAATACAGCCTGCTTAGTGTTGACATGCTCTCCTTTGCCCATCACCACTACTTCAGCCCATTTTTTTCATGTTTGATCTCCCATTTCTTCATCCAGTCTTACTTTTCTCATCGCTATCACTTTCTAAACTGTATATACATTTTCTCCCTCTGTTTCCAAACTGTGTATTTTTAGTCAGCATTTGGCCTCACCTTGTTCTTCCTTTCATTCTTTTTCACTATCGCTCTTTCTCTCTCTCTCTCCAAACTGTGTATATTTGGGTCTGTCTATGGGGAGTCAGGGGTCATTATTAATCTTGCTAGCTCTCCTACCTTCAGGCATAACAGCAGGGCAGCATCTGTGTGTGTGAGTGTGTGTGTGTGTGTGTGTGTGTGTGTGTGTGTGTGTGTGTGTGTGTGTGTGTGTGTATGTGTGTGTGTGTGTGTGTCTAAGTGAGAGTGAAAGGAGTGGTTGCGAATGAGTCAGTTACACTGTTCGAGTAAAGGTGTGGGAGAACACGTTTTTTGTGAGTGCACCGTCTATGCCGCCAAAGTGTGTGTGGTTGTGCATGTGTTTGCATGGTGCGCGTGTATGTGTGTGTATGTGTGAAGGACAGGGAAAGTGTATTTTGCCATGATGGATCATGAGAGACCCACATTCTTAATGCACACTCGCACAAGACAGACACCCATGAGAAATGAAGGGGAGAAAGAGAGAGAGAGAGAGAGAGGGGGGGAGGGAGAGAGAGGTGATGGGGAAACAGAGAGAGAGAGAGGGAGCATGGAGAGTCCCTGTTCCTCCTGAACTCATTAACCGTTGTCCTCTCCACCCTCCCTCCCGCACCCCCACAATGCCGAGCAGCGGCGTGCATCAATAACGCCGGTGACAGCACGAGGGGGACGGGTCAGACAAGCAACCGCCATCTCCCTGGCAACCACCACTATGGCCACCATCGCCACGACAACAATTGCCGAGCGCACATGGGGGGAGGCATCCCCCTTCCCCGCTGGCCCAGCTCCCCTCCTGCAGCCATCACACAGCGAGGGCCGCCGTGCCTGCTGCTGCCGGATCAGAAGCAAGCTAAATCCACAGCACGGCTCCGGCATAGGATGAGGCGAGAAAAAGCTGACTGATCTCGATTCTGAGGTGAACCGAATGGACAGGAGATTCAATCTGAGCGTAGGTTAGCAGCGTTATTCAACGTTTCAAGAGGAGGACGGCGGGTACGGGAGGTTTCTGGAGGAAAAAAATCCCCAAAAAAGAGTGGCTGCAGCTGTGAGGCCCGCCGAGTGTCGCTGACTGCATGGGCGACACAAAAAAATATTTTCCCTTCATTATCTGAAGAGTCCATACACTAAAACTCAGGTCTTCTATAGGATGCAGCAACCGTTTAATACAGATAATATTGATTTGCTGAGCAACTCAAGTAGCATTGTGGTGATTTATCTTTTTTATTTTTAGTTCTTTACATTAACACTACATGAAATGACTTTTGACAACTCATGATGCAGAAATCCTACAGAAGTAATTCCCAACTCTGCAGTTCTTATGGAGGTTTTAAGCCTCTCTTAATTGATGATTTTGATTTTGCTGCCAGAATTTCAACCTGTTTGTCAGCTATAGTTACACTTTATTTTCACCTTACCTCTGATTTTTGTCAAGGAGGGAATTTGATCGTGCCTAATCAATCACTAGAGGCAAGTATGCCTAATCTAACATCACTTTACACTCGTCTGACTCTCCAGATGTAGACTACGGCTATAAACTTGCCATTGGCTGGATAGTTCACACAGCTTTCTCCTCCAATATCTAATTCTTAGCGCTTTCAAAATATCCTTTACTATAGGAAACAAACAGGAAACAATGACAACTACCTCTGGAGAACAATTTACCACATTGAAAATTTCAAGTTCTGCCAAGGATTTGGATGGAGCAATAAGGCAGCCTGCAAGTAGTTTTTCAGTCAGTTGTTCATTTTAACTTCAGCGTTAAATGCTCCGCTGAAATATTTCCCTTGTCACCATGCCAGTTCACAGCATGTCATCTCATAGCACTTAATGCAGTAAAGACCTTACAATTTTAAACGGAGAACAGAGAACCCAACAATCCAGTTTCCTCTGGATTCCCTATGAACAAGGAAAGAAAAAAAAAAAACTCAGAACCAGGCTCAGGGAAGGCGGCTATCTGCCTCCACTGGTTGGGGTGAGAGGGGTTGATTGTGATGGGTTAAATAAAATTCAAACAAGCCAGAGTTTGGTCCCTACATCAGAATGATTATAAGGTGCAGTCAGACTATTCTACACAAAAGAATGGTCTGATTACTCAATGCTCATTGGACCAGCTGCTTTTTCCAAGCAAGTAACTGCTGTCTAATGTCACAATGCCAGACGAATCAGTCAACTCAGTGCAGTGGAAAGATTTAACTGACTGCATGTAAACCTCCTGTATGCTACATGCCCAGCACCAAACAGCAGAAAGTCAGCAAATTAGCTGTTTAAATTTGTAAAAATGGCAATCTAAGCCTGGAGTCAGTTGAGACCAAGTCAAAGACCAACTGAGAGCTTAAACCACATTCAGCTGCTGGCCAGAAACGGGACTTGACATGACGCACATAAACACATATGGTTCTATCTGTCAAGCTGTTTTGTTATTTCTGGCAAAACAGAGATGCAGCTTTGTCATTTAATTTCATATTAAATGAAAGACGAATGAGCCTCAAAGACAGAGTGTCTTTCTCCACTGCCGCTGGACTTCATTTTCCACCATCCTCCAGTGTGTTTTAGCACGGAGGATTTCACTGACTTTTCTGAAATATTGAAGACTCCGCTGTCCATTTTCAAAGCTGATTGTGTGGTAAAATCTAAACACCTCATCGTTTGAATCAAGCTGTAAGAACAATTATTTTGTTAGCATTCAACAACTCCCGGCGCAGCTCCCGGGAGGTTTTGACAGTATGCCAATGTCAAAGCTTTTAAACTGTTAGGAGCAAACACACTGCACATTTTTGGCACCGAGAGTCACTATTTTGTAATTCAATTTGAGTTTAACGTGTTTTGTGAGCTTCTTATGTGGCCCGGGTGCCTCACTTTCCATACACTCACTGATTTATTCGTTTTTAAAATGAAATGCGCTCTGACTGCTGATAATTGAACATTGTCAATTGTATTATTAATGCACTAGAAAATCAAGATTGCAAAAGTGGATCAGATCAGTAGAATCTGGTTGGTTATGTTGCAACTGAAATGAATGTTTAGTTGTTTTACTTCTTGGAACCCTATTTAATACTGTCACTACAGTCACTACATAAAGCTGAAAAATACACCAACTACTAATTCTAACTAACTGGTAATGGAAAAAAAATATTACAATTTGTGGTTCACACAAAAAATCACAGTGTCCATTTACTAAAACTCTTGATTACTCATTTTTAAATAAGGCAGCCAAGTAGTCATTAACCTATTTTGCAGAAATGAGTACAAATGAAGCCTTGTGCAAAGGATTATACTAGTTTTTACAGTACATGATGCTGAAATGTCTTTTCTCTTGGTTTAAAGATGAAGATAAAGTCAGATTAGCCCTAAAACAGGCTGACACGTATGTATGCACCTCAGGCTCCAGTGGTTTTGCGATGTTTGTGGATCTGTTCTTTTGATTTACTTGCAGCAGAAAGTTAAACTGTAGCGCTGGCACCGGCCAATCAAACTGCATTTCAGTTGGAATTGCTGTGACTCAAATGTCGTGTACACCCAACGCCAAGCACTCATACAACACATTTGTGTGAGTTCTGTGTTACACCTCACTCCCAGATAGCTCAGTGTTCACGAGTCAACGGAAGTCCATTCACTCCTATGGGAACCTCCCTGATCTGTAATGTTTGTGGAACTCCTCTTTACACTTCTTATTTGTCCAGAATTGGCTTGAGTACATTGAAAACTCTGAACATTTGTGGTAGATTTCAAAGATTGTGTGCTGGGAAACCGGATAAAGTGGCTATTTAGTGTATATATATATATATATATATATATATATATATATATATATATATATATATATATATATATATATATATATATATATATATTTTTTTTTTTTTTTTTTTTTTCCCCCCAACTATTATACTGTATATATACTCTCTATATCAGGGTTCCTACAGCTTAAGGCAAGTTAAATTCAAGACTTTTTAAGACTTTTTCATTGCCATTTGAAATTAAATTTAAGACCAACTTCACAATAAACACAAATGGAAAAAAAAAAAACACCACATCAATTACATAGGGTTAGGGACAATTTTACCCAAATGTTTATTTTAACATAAAACATGACTTTTTGGTCAAACAAAAGTTTTTTTTTCTTTGACCACACCTCCAGGCAAAATTCCTTCAGTTGCAGTGTGTTCTTGCTGCAGTAGCTCCAGGAACTTCCAATTAACGTTTGGTCCATCCA
The DNA here is from genome assembly GCF_022539595.1 of Amphiprion ocellaris. NCBI lineage: Eukaryota > Metazoa > Chordata > Actinopteri > Pomacentridae > Amphiprion > Amphiprion ocellaris. The sequence goes on from NC_072783.1 coordinate 21,451,297, forward strand.
TGGAGATGGACAACAGCTTACGCCTATCCAGGTCCTTGGCACCTTCCTGAGAATAAACAATGTTGAAGCACATGAAGCATATAAAAATCATACTGGATTAATCCAGTATAGATTTAGCAAACTGTCATACAGCATATTGTCTTTGTAACAGATGGAAGGCTGACACAGAAAAGGTATCAATAATAACACCTTAAAGTGATATTCCACTTTTCAAGAATAATCCACTCAGTATTCACTCACCTCTATGCCAATGTGAGGATGGGTGAAGATCTTCAGTTCACAAAACAATCCTGGAGTTTCAGCAGAAAACAGCCTGGCAGCTAATTAGAGTTAATTATGACCATGGATTATTCAACTACAAGTGAAAGTTGCTCAGTCAAAATTTTTACTTGAGTTAAAGTACTAGAGTTCTTGCTTTTAAAAATACTTAAGCATTCAAAAGTACATGTTTTTAAAAATACTTAAGTATTCAAAAGTACATGTTTTTAAAAATACTTGAGTATTCAAAAGTACATGTTTTTAAAAATACTTAAGCATTCAAAAGTACATGTTTTTAAAAATACTTAAGCATTCAAAAGTACAAATTACAAAGTACATTTTCTAACATCAACACATGCTGTATTGTTTTCACGATGCATTTACAGAACCTTGTAACTCTCTGAAAGCACCTGATGATGCACTGACCTGCTTGTAGAACCACTCTGCTACACAAAGCCTATAGAAACATCTATAAAAACTTCAGCATAGAAATACAGTCAAGAACAAAACGGACAGCTGTTGTCAATTTCTGATGTAAATGTATTAAAATCACATCATAAAATGAGATTGAAGCCAACTCTAAGGAGTTCTCCAAGTCTGTTAAATAACTGAGATTTCTTTCTGTCTTCAGGAGCAGTATATACATGAATTATGAGGTATTTTTCACCTCAATAAAAACAATCCAACTTTAAAAGCTACCTGGAATAATGAATAATTATAATAACATCTTCAGAATTCATTTTGTCTTTCTCCTGCTGTCACCATTACTGCTTTTTGTTTGAATAACAGAGCGAGAGCTTGCTTGCTCTTGTTCCAGAGTGCACCTGGATGACGTATTTCCACTTTTACATCAGTCCCATCTGAGAGGAGCTACTGTGATCGGTTTCCTTTTGTGAGCAACACAGCATGTGACCAACTGCATTTTAGAAAAGAAAAAACAGCAACAGTTGACTTCAAAGCTTAGTCGAAAAGTAACGACAACCTTCCTAGAAATGTAAGTACAGTATTTGTCTTTGAAATGTGGTGGAGTGAAAGTCAGAAGTTTCCAAAAAAAAAAAAACATACTCAAGAAAAGTACAGATACTCAAAAAATGTACTTAAGTACAGTACTCAAGTAAATGTACTTCACTGCTGTCCACCACTGAAGACCATACAATATAAACAACACTTGTACAATACAGTGTGATCCAATACAACAGCCATGACTTCTACCTTTACAAATATAATAATGTTCAGTTTTGATTGACACTTTGAGAGAAGAGATGAACTTAATTACTGATGTTATAATTTGCAGTGGTGTTGAAGTGGACTGCATTATATTGAAAGTTTTGGTCGCTACATTTACACGCATGAGACAGGCAGAATGATGTTTCTAATTTTCTGCTTCCACAATAATTAATGTTTGCCGCCTACTTACTTTGAAATGGCGTAGTAAATCCTCAGCTGTTCCATGTCCCATCAACTGCGACCCCGAATATCTTGACTGGACGTGATCTTCGCACCAGCAGCGGATATGCAGATCCAGTTGTTTTGTTTTCGTGGTCTGGTTGAGGCTCTCACCAAACATTAAAACAAACGCGACCTTGTTAGCATCCGCAACAAGCTGCTCTGAAATGTACGGGGCTAATCCAAACCTGCTGATGTAGGCCGTCTGGTCGGAACCACACGCAAACGAGTGGACAATGTCAGAGTCTGTGAACACAACACGGAATAAGTGTCCAACTCCCTCATTTGACTGGTATGATTGGTGTTTTGTCACGGAGTTCAGAGACCACAGTACCTGTGCTTTCAGTGTAGGCGTCCACCCGAACATAGCCGGAGATGCGGTGCTGCGGTCCCGGTTGTTGCTATCGGGGCTGGGGATGGAGACACGGTGGAGACGCGGCCTTGACTCCCATCGTGCCGAGTTTGAAACATTTCTTGCACAAAATACACCGCGCCTCGTACACATCGCTTGGTACCGCTTTCAGTCGTGAAGATAAATCTTGGTTGGACAGCCAATTTTCGTTGAATTTACACTTTCCCATGTGTTCCCAAGTTGCTACATGAACGACGTGCGTCTGCTCTTAGAGTCCCGGCTGCAACTACATCACTGTTTTGTTGATTCCGCTATCGTGATTGCGCGATGTTACCACGAGTCATTCTGTAAATTATTTAAATTAATAAATGTTACCATTTATTTTGAGATTTGAGACTAATTACAATCATAAAATCATACTTATCACGTGTCAATATTTTTAAGACGTTTGAAAGATTGATTTAAGACATTTTAATGCCAATTAAGGCCTTGTTTTTAGATTCATGAATTCAATGCATTTTAAGACTTTTTAAGGAACCCTGCTATATATACTCAGATTAACCTTAACCTCATTTCCCACCATCAATCATGAGTCCTAGTTTTGTCATGGTAATGCTTTATGCACATATTCCGTAAAACTCAACGGTAAAACCTGATAAAATGAACCTTTGTCATGGCTGTGATGGAGTTTATACCCAGAATTAAAGACATGCATGACACTACAAGGTAGAGTTTGTGTATCATACAGACTTTTGAATGTAAAAAGCTGTGTGGAAAACAGGGCGTAAGGCCAGCGTTGTACTTGAAGTATCTGTGAGTCTACTGGGGTCCCTGTAAGGTAAATTGTATGTCGTATGCAAGTCGTGAGACCCCTCTGTGGAAGTGGGTGCGCGGTGTAAAATGTGTGTCCACATGTCCACTATATGCTGTGAGTGCAGTGGTGTGCATGCGTGGAATGTGTAAACGCAAATCTACTGCACATTTATGGAACGCAACCTGCAAGGGGACACTAAAGTAGTAGTACAACATGTATGTGGAGTCCACAGCTGTCTGGAGTGGAATCATCTGAACACACAGATTAAAATACAAAACCTTTACTGGTTTTAAAATGCAGCTGTATCCTTAATGTTCCTTAATTAGCAGTGCACATATTAATGAGTCCATGCATTTTTGACAGACAGATAGATAGATAGATAGATAGATAGATAGATAGATAGATAGATAGATAGATAGATAGATAGATAGATAGATAGATAGATAGATAGACAGACAGACAGACAGACAGACAGACAGACAGACAGACAGATAGATAGATAGATAGATAGATAGACAGATAGATAGACAGACAGACAGACAGACAGACAGATAGATAGATAGGGCCAGAGGCTACACTCACACACCAAAGTTGATTAAAGCCCCCCTCCTGTTAATCTTTAGCAGGCTAATATAATTAATTCATTAAAGGTTAACGCTGCTGTCACTGCAGAGCAGCACACATGAACACTGTCAGTCTGAGTCCAGCTCGGCGGCGGAGGGAAGCAGCGGACGCTCTGACGAGAAACCGAGCAAACCGGGAGGCAGACAGCAGCAGCAGCAGCGTCTCGGTGAAACTGCCGGTAAAGCGGAGTGGCAGGGAACCTCCTCGGTCAGAACCGGCCACACCGAGCAGCTGGACCGTGTTTCCGCCGCTCTCCGGTCCGTTCAGAGGATCGCTGTCTGCCGTGAGTTCGCGCGCCTCCTGATAGATGTGCAGCGGCTGCCCGCGCGAGCCCATGGAGCTCGCGAGAGGGATATTTCCTTTCCTCGCGGATGGAAAAACAAGGCGGGGAGGGGCGGGGGAGGAGGGGGGAGAGCGAGGGCGATGGAGGGGAGGAGGAGGGGAGGGGTTGATTGCTGAGGATTGGCCAATAGCGCAGCGGTACTCTGCTCCGGCGGGTCCTGCCTGCGAGCTGTCAGCCAATCACAGATCGAGTCGGAGTCCGCGCCCCCACGTGGGTCTTGAGCTCCGGACGACAACGACAACGCTACTGGCCAATCACAGCCCGGCGAGGTGTTAATCTCGACGCCGATTGGCCGGGCGTCTCTCACAGAGTCCCCTCACTCATCACGTTTAGCCCATCGTTATTAACTCTTTCCTACCACACAGGACGGAGCCGTGCTGCCCATAAAACACAAACCCGCACTGTAATAGCCAAATGTGAATTAATGAATGATTCAGAGGCGGTTTGTTTTTAGAAACGCGATACATCAGTTAATCCGGACTGTTTCAAAGCCTCGTTTCAGACACATTTAAAGAAAAGCGAGGGTAATATACTACAGTGCACTGGAGCACATGGGGCGACCAGAGCAGCGCTTCAGCCTTTTAAAGCCTGTGTGTGTCTGCGTGTCTCTGTGTGTGTGAGTGTGTGTGAGTGTGTTGCCCTGATCATAATCAAATCAGCATGCAAGAAAACCAATGAGATTAAAAGCACATGAGAAGTGCATGCTTAGCAGCGAGGTATAACCCACATTCACACTTCCAGGCTCTGAAATTGTGGGTCAGACCTGCTCCTGTTCTGCCATGTAGAGGCTGCACGAGCTGCACTGAGGAGCACACTCAGGTAGGGTGACTAGAAATAATTGAAACAGGGGGAAACACTCCCCTCGTGCACCCTCTCCACACCCCGCCCCTCTCATTTTAATTGCGCCGATGTTTTACAGTTGATAACGCCTCACGTGTTGTTGACGCCTTTCAGTTTCTACAAAGTCTCCCCCCACCTAAAAAAAAGACATTAAAAGCAGCCATTTTAAATAGCACTACAGTCCTTCCCTCCTACGCTATGCAGTCACACAGGCACCAACACTGACAAACCATGCATCAATCTTCTCTTTCGTTTTTTTTTTTTTTTCTGTAACCTCCAAAAAATATATAGGCATGGTTCCCATACAGGAGCCAGAGGAGCGGGCGGACACCGCCTCTCAGTGGTGGCTTTGGGGATTGAAAGTGTGCAGGTCAAGGTGTGTGTGCGTGTGGTGGCAGCCCTCAAAACCTTTATTTTTTTCTTATTACAGCTCCTTACCGGATGGCTGACATGTAGTTCACGTCAGATTGAGCACAATGACACCAGACAACAGGCGTCATATATGATGACATGTCAAGAATGTTCTGGGGTTTCTCTTTTAGCCCCTCAGAACCACAATAGTGATTTCTGCTCCAGTCACATTTTTACTCACTGCAGACTGCAATCTAAAATTTTGCACCTTTAAGGAAACAGCCCAACCTTGATTAGAATTAAATAGAAGTCAAAAATGTCTTCCATGCAGTTAGAAAGCCTTAAATCATAAAAAGGAAAAACTCAAGTTGAATTTCTTTGATTATTTAATTTACAACAACTGCAAATACTTTAAATCAACACGTACAGCCTGGCAGTTTCAGTAAAAAAGCAACAGGACTTATGTTTTAGGTTCTTGGAAATGCTCCACCTTTCATCCAAGAGGCTCCTCCAGTTCTGCAGAACTTCTCATCCTAAAGGTGAAACATCTTTAAGAAGCAAAAAGAGAGGTCCAGTTGCCTTTTACTGCAGCTGCAACATTTCACATCCCTCCAGAGAGAGGGTGCTGAATGTATCATCCAACAGCTTGCTGATGTCCTGCTCCTCTGCGAACCGTTCTTGATTTAATGCTACTTTTTCTTTACTGATCAAGTATGCTTTGTTTTCCTCTTTTCCTTTTCCTTTCTCCTGTTTGCATTTTGTTTTTTATTCAGCACAGCCTTCAGTTAAGCAGAGATTGGTCGAAGTGCAGAGGATCTATTTGATTAAAATAGTTTGTTTTGTCAAATTTTTAAATGACATGTATAATGAATTAAGTAATTTTGGTCAAAAACCACAATTTTAAGCTTAGATTTAGTTAATCTTCCATACAAAACCACACATCACACATGATTATTTAGACTGTAGATGATAATTTTTTTAGTTTTTACAGTGTCTGGCTCTAATAAATGGTGTCATTTGGGCATTAAAAAAAAAGATAACATGCCTTGCAATGCAAACCCACAGGACACACTGAGTTGAGAGTTAAAAAGATGCCCTCCAATGGGGCATGGGTGTAATAAATTTATTTCCATGAGAGGAGGCAGGCTACTATTGACAACAGAGACCTAAGAAACTTTCATTTTCTTTTCAAATCGCAAATATGTCATGAGAGGAAGAGATAGTTTGATAGAAAGTAAGAAGTGAGATTAAACCTTATGGAGGACAGGTTGCACAATTAACAACCTCTTGCGACTTTCACATTGGACTCAGTGGAAGTGCGTGTATGATTTCTTTGCACTTTTGCAATGTAATCGAATAGCAATTACAGTTAAAGCTGTGATGAGTTATTTACACCATTGTCATTCTGGAAAAATGTGACTGCAAGAAACAGGCTTTTATCATTCTGATTCTTTTTAGCAGAAATGTTATGTGTAACCACCAGAGGGGAATAGTTAAAATGTTCTGTAATATTAGAAAATAAATCTGAGAAAAGAACTGCAAATGAGTAAAAAATAAAACGAGTCATTTGAGTATAGAGTCAGTTGTTCTCTATACAATCAGAAACGTTCAAACCACCTACCTGATGTTGTGTAGGTCCCTCTGGTGTTTCCAGACCCATTAATGCACGGGTACAGGATCTCTGGAGGTGGTGTCTGGCACTGGGATCTTTTCCTACTCGATTAGATTTGGATCTGCGTGGTTTGGAGGCTGGATCAACACCTCTAGCTCTTGGTCGTGTTCCTCATGCTGCTCCTGGGGGAGTCCTGCTGTTATAGGTCCTCGGTCTGCAACAACGTTCGCATAGTTGGTTTCGTGTCAAAGTAACATCAACATTAATACCAGGGCCCATTTTTTCCCCAGCAGAAAATTGCATTGTAACCAGATGATCAGTGTCATTCATTTCACCTGTCAGTGGCTTTAATGTCGCGGCCAAATGTTTGACTCTCCTCACTTTCTTCCCTCACTGCAGCTGCTTTTACGCCTCAGTTATGACAAAACAAAGTATTCAGACAACCCAACATAGTTTGCGTTTAGTTCTGTTTCACGCATATTCCAAGTGTTAAGTACAAAATTAAGTCTTGATACGAATCGATTTGCACTGAAACGGACTCGTAATGCCTTTGGGAAGAGCAGAGGAAACAGGCAAGGAAGTGAACAAAGCACAATAGCAGCAGAAAAACAGCTTGTTTCAGCGTGCTTTTGCAAGGAGCAACAACAATGACAACCAGTGGACTCAGAGATTGATCCAGCTGATCTCTCTTTCATTCAGTTCACAACCTCTGGAATTGAACTGAGAGAGAGAAAGACTTGCAAGGAGGGGGGAAAAAAGGAGGAGATGAGGGTGAGTGGAGGAGAAAACTGAGGAAGAGTGTGGAAGGGGGACTGTGTGGGCATATGTGTGTGGGAGGGGGTGTCTGTGGGACACCGTGGGGTACGAGGCGGCACCCCGCAGTCCCAAGTAATGGCAGAATAGAACTTAATAGGGTAGAAAAAGGCTGGAGGCTGTTAACTCAGAAACGGTCATTTTGAATTCCCCATTCTCTCTTTCTCCATCACTCCTTTCCCCCTCTTCCATTTTTTCCATGCACCTTATATATCTGTGACTCTTCCCATTCATGTCTGCCGGTGTAATTTGCCGATTCTCCCTCTGTCTCGCAGCACCCCAACCCATCTCCCACCGTTCGGCTGTTTCCCTTTTCCTTTCCTGCCTCTCTTTCACCTCTTTCCTTCCCTCCTTAGCCTCGCCTCCTCCCATCTATCCCTCCCTCCCTCCCTTCCCTCCTCTGTGTCTCCTTGGAGGAGGTGTAATGATAGCTATTTGAGTGTCATCAGAGGATCGCTGTAATGGCTTCTAAAGCACCATCCCACGGTTGCCACGGTGAACCTGGCACAGCCGCTGTCCCAGAATAAGGGGAGATGAAAAAAAAAGGAGAAGAAGAAGAAAGAAAAAAACAAAACATCTGGTTGGCTATCGACAGGCGTCACCGTGCCGACAGCAGCAGGAGTGGCGGCACATCAGCAGACGATGACGCAGCCCCCAGGGGCTGCAGAGAGTGAGCTAATGATGCGTGGGATAGGATACATATGAGGAGGAAGTACAGTAATAGTGATAATAGTGATGGTAATGAAAATAATAGCTCTGATAACAATAACAGTACATGACTTTTTTTTGATTTGTGTGCAGTGTGTCTGTCTTCACCTCCCATCTCCTTTTATTTCTAACAGTCTCTGCAAGGTTTTAAGTGCCTGTTTGTGAATTGGTGGTTGAATATGAGAAAGAAAGAAAGAAAGAAAGAAAGAAAGAAAGAAAGAAAGAAAGAAAGAAAGAAAGAAAGAAAGAAAGAAAGGGAACATGCAAATGTGAGGATGTGATTTCCAATTTATTTCTGTTATTTTAAAGATCAGAAGTTTCGAGCTCCCTGAATGAATTTCACGCACACACACACACACACACACACACACACACACACACACACACACACACACACACACACACACACACACACACACACACACACACACACACACACACACACACACACACACACACGCACACAAACAGGAGATCAGTGTGAGCGTTCATAAGAAGTGATTTCATCCACATCATTAAGTGTGTATAAGACGACACTGGATGAGTTTTCAATTGCTTTTGGGCCGCTGGAGTTCATAAAGTAGGTGCAAAACTGCAAACATATTTGCTCTGCTATTGCTTTTGAATTTCCCCTTAATGCTTTAGTTTGAATTGGTCGTGTTGAGTGAAAACTTAAAACTGGGCCTCCTGTCTATCGAGCAGGGATGCTGTCTGTAGGTTAAACAGGACAGCTCTGTATATTGCATTTGGTTTCTATATAATACTACAGTTATTCTAATCTCATAGGGATTTATTATTACTTTGACAACTACTACTTAATATTGTTAATGCACTAATAGCTATGTGATTGTTATGTAACGGTATAACTAGTACAAAATTGCTTTAATGTGGCTTTTAATTAAAGTGTAATTAAAAGTTCTCTTTTATATTTAGCACACTTAATCTAAGTCTGTGCAACACTGATGTGAAGGCAGTTGTTTGTCACTCAGTGGTAAATGTTTTAATTACATTTTAATTATCATTTGGCCATTATTAAAAAAGTGACATGTATTTAATGGCATCAAGTTAAAGTTATTATCTTCAAGATTTTCATATCGTTGCAGTTTTTCAGTGTTTATATCCAGCTTTCAGTCCACTATAATCATGAAATATATTCATATACAGTCAGGAATGATCTTCAGACAATGCACTGTTCGAATGAAAAACATCACTTATCAATTGTCAAAAAAATTAATCAAGTGATAGTGGAATAATAATAAACAATAACAGTGAAAACATTTCTACTAATAAAAAAACAAGGGTGGCAAAAATAACACATTTGCTTTAGAAGAAATGCTTTAAAAGAATATGTAATGGTAATACCACAGGCATGAAAAACACGTTTTAGACATTTGTTGTGCTCCATTTTGTTGTTGTGGTTCCTGTTCGGTTGTTTCTGTTTTACACCTTTGGAGCAGTTCCACCACTCGTGTCCTTCAGTGTCTGTTGTGTGTGAATTTGTGTGCGACACTGCATTGTTCATTGCATTTTGCGTAAAAGCGCAGCAGTTCAAGTCTGGGTCAGGGGGAGTAAATCTTTTGGGTGGGTGATGTTTACTCTGAATGCTGAGACCCTCCTCTGACCTTTGTGCATGAGTGTGTTTGTGTGTGCGACGATGACATGTATGTTGCTGTGGGTCAGTGAATCTGTGTGTATGTTTATAGCCACTGACGAGCAGAGGAGTGTGTGTGTGTGTGTGTGTGTGTGTGTGTGTGTGTGTGTGTGTGTTAGAGGAGCAGGGAGGGGGGCAGTGCCGGTAGATTAGCCAGGTTGGGATGATTGGGTTGAGGATTAGATGGATTCAGGAACTGAAACGTCTGTTTACTTCGCAAAGAAGACTTATAATAGGCTGATTGGCAAGCTTGATTACACACACGCACATGCAGGCTCACCTGCTACCCACACTCATTCATTCAGAAGCCCATATGTTGATTAGCTTGTTATTGTTTCCTTGATAACACCCGCCATCTCCTTTCCTAAATTCAGATGTAAAGTCTTTCTCCCTCTGCGTCTCAGCTCCCATTAGGACTGACCCAGAGAGCTTGCAATCAGAGAAGGTGTGTAACTAAACCCCGGCGTGGGCAGGTAAGGGGAGCTGCACTCAGGCAACTACCTCAAAGGCACAGGGAGCGCTCTGGTTACCCGGCACTGTGTGTGTATATTTGTGCATTGTTTCTACTTACTTCTCTTTATGTGTCACAGAAAGAGGTGAAGTGCGGAGCTCAAAATAAGGTGCAGAGGCAGCGAAAGGCAGGATTACACACATGGCAGGTTAGAGAAAGGCAGTGAGAGAGAAGGAGACGATGGGAGGAAAAAGCAACAGAGGGAGGCTTAAGATTACAGAGGCGAGCACCTTTTGTTGCAGAGTTCAGCTGTGATGGACGGCTTATGTTTAGGGAAAGAGTGAAGGTGTCCTTCAGTGCACTACCATAAAATTTGTGGGACCACCGAGGATGTTCTCCTTCACTGATCAAACTTGTGTCTGACAAACGAGGAACCTGGACTTCAAGGAAGGTGAAGAAGAAGGTCAGAGGATTTGATGTGATTGATGCAAAGATAGTTGGCAAAGGAGGGGCAAACACAAAACCCCAGAGAAGTGTAGTCAGTGGGGCATCGAGTGATTGAGCCTTCTGGGTGAATAACAAGTCATGCAAGAACAGGAGTGAGGCTGGACGAGAGAGCACCGTTCAACAGGAGAGAGAGGGAGGGTGAGGGAAGGCTGCAGAAGCGGAGATAAGCAGTTCAGAGCAAAATTAGTCTACAGAGAAAGAGAGGTTGACACCGGACTGAAGAGAGATCAAGGTTGACTCAAGTCTTTGCTGCCTCCAACCTGATTAGGGAGAATAGCAGAAGTAGTGGAGGCGAGCTGGGAGACCCAATCAACAGGACGTGAGAGCCAGCTAGAGTAGAAGGAAAAGAGAAAGAATTACACAAGGACGCTTGGTGAAAGAAGCCTCTTAAATCTGGGAGCTGGAATTAGAGCCGCAGGAACTGCAGAGGGGAAGCCACAAAACCACAGTAAGTAAATTAGGACGCTGTGGCTGGAAAAATGTATAATGAAGCCATGGGCGGGGGAAGGAATTTGTGGTCTTGGGATTGCTTTATATACTGTACCTTAATGAATTGATTTCCTGCCTTTACAACTTTTGCATTTCATCATTCCTCATGACATCACCTCTTTCCTTATTCCTTAGGGCTTTAAAACCCACTATTGCCCCTTTTTTCTCAGCGTACCTGTCACTTCTCCATCCAATGTCACTTCTATTTACCTTCTCTCTCCCATCCCTAAGCTGGCTCAGCCCTTGTTCTTCTTCTGTCTCTCACCCCTTAAAAATCCACAGGTGAAGATGCCCGCTAATGGGAACCGTCCTTTAAAACTGCAGTTTGGCCTAATAAATTATGAGGGTCGCTATCTCACTGCTGAGACCTTTGGCTTCAAGGTACGAAAATGCCAGCCAAAATGCAAGACAAACTGTAACACACTTTTTGCATGATTGTTGCTGTAGTGGTGGTGCCAATGGATCTGTACAAACTGTACAAGGTTGTAATATAGTATGAAAGTGCCAGGCTTGTTGTATATAAGATTTTAGAGTATATACCTCTCTTGATTCTCAGGTGAATGCCTCAGCTCCCAGCTTAAAGAAGAAGCAGATATGGACTCTTGAGCAGGACTCCCAAGACACCCAGGTTGTCTATCTGCGCAGTCACCTGGGACGCTACCTGGCCTCTGACAAGGATGGCAAAGTCACCTGTGAGGCAGACGGCCACAACTCAGACTGTCGCTTCCTCATCGTGGCTCAGTCAGATGGCCGCTGGGCCCTGCAGTCTGAGCAGTACCTCCGATTCTTCGGTGGCTCTCGGGACTACCTGTCCTGCTTCGCCCAGATAATCACAGATGCCGAGCTGTGGGCAGTGCACCTGGCTCTGCATCCTCAGGCCAACCTGCTGTCTGTGGCCCGAAAGCGTTATGCCCACCTCTCCATGGAGGATGGGGAAATCGCTGTGGACCTGAACATTCCCTGGGGAGTGGCAGCACTCCTGACACTTGTCTACCTGGACGGGAAGTACTGCCTAAAGACCTGTGACAGCCGCTTCCTCAGCAATGACGGAAAGCTGGTGATGCAGAATGGGAGGGCCACGGCATACACCTTGGAGCTGAAGTGTGGGAAGCTGGCCTTCAAAGACTGTGAAGGGAAGTATTTGTCCCCCATGGGGCCTACAGGGACCCTGAGGTCTGGACGGTGCTCCAAGCCAGGCAAAGACGAACTATTTGACCTGGAGGAGAGTCACCCACAGGTGGTTCTGATAGCAACCAACGGGCGATATGTCTCCATCAGACAAGGTAAGACAACAGACACATAAGCAGTGCACTATACACTTGCAAATCTGATTTTGTTCTGAATCCTTGCATGCATACACAAGCTGCTCCTCTGGCAGCTCGCTAGTTTCCCCAAAGTCTTATACAGAATCCCAAATGTCTGATTAAATGGACGAAGGTCAAACTTTGTTGCCATTGAGGGTGGTCACGAGCTTTTGCTGACACACACTGACCTGCACACATACATAATGAAGCAGAAATTGACAGCTGATAAAGGATGCATGGTAATTATGGGTAATGTAGTCTGCACATCAACATGCATCGACATCACAGTGGATGGCTGCGTCTCTCCAGGAAAACAAGATAGATGAGGCTGATATGGGAGACTATCAGCCCCATCTGGAAGACCTGAGACGAATATTCCATTTGCTTTCGAGCTGTAATTGATTTAGTTTAGTCCACTGTTGGTATTAAGTCTTACACTTCTGAGTGATTTTATTCAAGTAACGGATTTATTGTGCATCCATGTTGGGAAAACCTACAAAAATAGATTCCTTAGAAACGATTTGGAATCAGTTTTTCATGAATCACTTTAAATGTTGTCAAGAAAGTGTTGAATGCCTTAAATAGTAGAGACCTTTTTATAGAAAATACAAGATAAATTTAAAAAAAGAAAAGGTCCAGAGAAAGAGGCATTGTTTTCCTTTTCTTTTACCAAATTATCTATAATTTTTTGAAAATCCCTATTCATTCCATCTCAGTTGCACCTCCTGGCTTTGTTGGGTAATGCTGTTAACACTCTACACTTTTGCCCCTTGGGCTTACTGAAACAGCTGCTTGTAACCAATATGCTGTACAGTAATGCTCTGTTGATACTGTATTATGTATTTACTCCTCAGTCCTGTGATAGGGCTGTTGGAGGGGGTTATTTGATCAGCACACAGGCATGACACCACACTACTGTACTGATGGATTACACTCCACACTGAAGTCATTTCTGCTCAAAAACAAGGTTGAGTTTCTTTGATCAGCATAAAACCTAAGAAAATTGTAATTGTGAGCGTCACATTGCATCTAACCAGAGATGCACTAGAAGGACTTGCATAGAGTTTCAGTTACTGATGGTTGAAAGGGTTTGCTGGCCTGATTTGAAACTGGATTTGGGGTAGATTAGCATACACCAGCAGTGCTTGTCAGCATACTTGGCCATGACAGCCATCCACAGGCTGCAGATTCTTGTCTGCAGGGTCAAGTTACTTCAACCCTGGGTGCTGTAACTGAATCTCTCCTCGCTCATTGTTCCTGGTTAGCAGTGGGGGCTGCAGCATGAACCAAACTACTGGGAGCATTTTAAAGTGATTGGTTGAAGGGTAAGGAGAAATAAGGTTGAGCATGAAACACACATATATATAGTGCTGCAGCATATTGCATGCATGCATGCATTTGCTCTCACACACAGAGGAATACATGCAGCATGCTTCGTTCGAATCTCTTTTTTTCTTTTCCTACACTTGTTCTCCACAAACAAAAGCTTTTTCTTTCTCCAAGACACTCGCCCACTCACAACCATGCCGTCCTGCTACGGCGAGTGGTGAGGTGTGTTGAATTATTGATGAAGTTGGCCCCTGTTCCTGGAAGGCGAGGGGGAGTCTGCTTTCAGAAACCCAAGCTGCCTTTTACCTGCGGCCAAAACTTGTGCCCCATTGAGTCCGCTGTAACCCGTTAATGTAACCTGCTAACCTCAGCTTCAGTCAGTGCTTATGTGCTACTGAAAATCAAGGAAACACGGGAAAAGGGAGAGGAATTTGCAACAAAACTGCGAGTCATTGTGAAAATTCACATCAAAGCACAAGAGCAGACTAGCTGTGATCACATTTTTTGTCGAAATGGTATTTCAGGTAAAGTTAGAAGAATTTGAATTAGTCAAATCAACTAATGGAGGAATATAGGTACAAAACATTTGCATTTCAACTTAAAAAACAGACAGTGGTTTAATCATCACCTGATACATGTTTCTTGTTAAATGGAAATGCAAGATATTAAGTGACTTTCTACTGTTGCAAAGCTTTCCAGGAACTTGTGGATTATGTTGCTTGAAGGTTGTAAAGACACCAGCATGAATGAAAATTGGAAGATTGATGGTAATTTACAATTAACACAGAAACAATTATATATTGGGTTAAAGTTAGACTAAAAATGAAAAAAAGCAAAAATTCTTAAGATGCAATGCCTCACAATTGCAATACTTGGGTAAACAGAGCTCATTACCTCTGGGTTCTACACGATGATTCAGGAGAAGGAAGGGGAGAGTGGAAAGCAGAGAAGGGAGGATACAGCTGTAGGATGACTCCCAAAGGACCACAGGAGTATGAGTGGAGACAGGTGGGCTCTTCATTTCATCCTGCCTAATGTCATCTGTGTCTCATAAATTAGCACCAACGTTTGGGCTTCATTTAGTGCAGTGCAACATGCAGGAAAAAAAAAACAAACAAACAACAGGGTTAGCTGTTATGTGGAAAAGCATGAATTTAGATTTAAAATTGTAAAAAGTTTTGTTGACAGGCATGAAATGCAGCAGTGAATTGTATGTTTGTGCCTGCAAGTATGCAAGCGTGTGTGTGTGTGTGTGTGTGTGTGTGTGCAAGTTTGTGCGTTAGCTTGTCATGTAGATCCGTTATCATGTCTCTCATCGCCTTCCTGTGTTCCTCGGGTCTAAGTGGTCCACTCTGCCCTGAATGTGAAAAAGAGATGATAGGCCAAAGACACAAACTTTCCATTAACACGCATGTACACACACAGACATACAAACACACATATTGCATCCATGCAGGAGCAGCTCAAGGACAGATAAGCAGAAAAAATGAATGAAGTAAACCAACATCAGAAAATGCAGTTGTGAAGGATTGTGAGAAAGAAGAAAATAAGGGACACAGGGATAGTGGCATTGGCTTACCATTAAAAATTGATGTCAGAGCCATCTATCGTTGATGGATTAGTTAGGCCTGCTCCACTTGCAGGCTGGAAGTTGGACAGCATCAGGAAGAGGAGCTGGATCTGGGGTCTGATCCAAAATGAGGCACTATTGAAGCTACCTGTGTGTTGTCCACATGCACCAGATAGTGCGATGCTGTGGCCGTCGTTTACCAGCGATCATGGATGTGATGACAACATCTTACTGCTTATGCTTGACCAAGGGGTGTGTCGAAGATGGTCATCAACACAGCTATTGATATCCTCAGATTGCTGGCTTGGATTTCAGCGTATCCAATCTCTTTCCCCCCCCCGTTCTCTGTTTCTTTCTCTTCCTCCATCCTTCTCTCCTTCCTCTGTCTCCTCTCTCATCTATCAGATAGCGGCTGTGAAGTCCCAGCTGAGCCCTGTCTGAGGATCATTTCTGGGTTGAATTAGTGTGAAATGGACACATGGAATAGGTAGACAAAGCATGACATTGAGTCGGGATGAGAGAGAATGGGAGTGATAGGCCCCCAGGCATAGCGGCGGAGTCGAGGGGCTTAAATTTATGCTTCAAATGCACTTAAGATCAATGATAATTTAACCAGTTGTAAGACCTCATGATACCTAGTTTATCGGGTGTGAATAAGATGGGTTTAAAGCGTCCCCGTAGCTCAGTAACCATGACATCTCTGTTGTGTGTCATCCCCTTTTCCCACTCCTTCAATTTATTTCTACAGATTTCAAAAGCAAAAGAAAAAGAAAGAAAAAAGAAGCAAAACGCCCCAAAAGAATCTTAAAACAGGTGGAATTTACATCGTCATAAACCGTGGGATACAGGCTGGAACAACCGCTATAAAAATTTATGTTGAAATTATTTTTTCTCAATTCATTTATTTATTTTTATCACCAGGTCCTACAGATTGGCATGTGCAGGTGCATTTGTATTGAATTATGCATCTGAGATTTATATACATGCATCCATCAGTAGCCTTAAGCGGCTTGATTCAGTGTATCTGAAAGAGCTCAGGTTTATAACTTATGGTCAATGTAGAAAAACACATAAGCTGACCTAAACCTGCACACAGCATAGCACTACTTAAATGTTTATTTTCCCCAATACCTTGTTTGTTGAGGTATTCAGATCCTTAACTAGAGGAAAATTACTGATACTGTACTCTGAAAATGTTCCACTACAAGTAAATGTATGCAAGCATTATCAGCAAAATGTACATCTAAGTGTAGTCTATTTAAAGTATCAAAAGTAAAAGTACTAACTGTGGCGTAAAATAGTCCCTGTCAGTGTTTTGCTCTTACATATTATGTTTTTAGATCTTTATATTTGCTGCATTAATATGCATGTTGCTTCTTACTGGTGTAGATGTTTAAAATTGAGCTACTATTGGGTAGTTTAATCTGCAGCAATGCATCATATTCTGTAAGATCACAATATCTTTGCACTGTTGCTTTACTATGAGAACCGCAATTCTTTAAAAGTCAGCTTTTCATGAGATCAGAAAATACCCCCTTTTCTGTGGCATTTGTGCATTTTCCAACTAAACCAAGGGATTAATAAATAGTTTATTTAGCTTAACAAGTAGGAGAATTATCTAAACCCATCATGGAACACCTAATCCTTCAGTTTATCACAAGCATTCAAAATCACCACATGTGGAGATTTGTGGTTTTCACAGGATAGAATGGGTGTAAAAAAGTATAATTTAAAAAGTAACTCATAATTAAAGCTGTCGGACAAATGTAGTGGGGTAAAAAAAGTGCAGTATTTCCCTCTGAGATGAAATGGAGTACAAGTATAAAGTTATAGTATCTCAAACATGCATTTAAGCATGGTATCTTAGTAAATGTCTTCCACCACTGGCATATACTGAGATTACCATCAGTCTCTGTGTTTAGTGATAATCAGCAAGTGTTAGCATGTTAATACACTAAACTGTGGTCAGATGAGAGTAAAACAAACAAATCAAAGCACTTTGAGTTGCCATTGTGGGAGTAACGTGTGAAAATTGCTAATTACTTTGTTGATTTAAATAGTTTCATTCCGTTGAGTTTAAAGATTCATTATTACTGACTGGGTGGTTCCTGCACTTTTTAGTGAACAGTTTAAATACAGCAGTCTTCAAAGATTATTATTAATGTCAGTGTCTGGCAATAGGTTGTTTTCCACTGCAAGAACTTGGAGGACATTTTGGGACAACCTGAACCTTTGTGGAACTGTTCCAGTAGGGCTATTTTCAGGGGAGAAAAAGTTTGTACGTACCTACCTATCTTGGCAGGAGTAGGTAGTAGAAGGAGAATTCGCCATAAAGGCTGACATAATAAATGTCCATTGCTCTATTTCCTATGCACTTATAGAACTGGAATTACATACAGTAAGACTATTTGTCATTGTTTTGGCACACTAGTATTTAATGTTGCATTCAAAGCCTTCAGATCCTACACTGCAATGGAAACAGAAAGGCTTAAAAAGCCAGTTATGAGGCTGTTGCTGTAAAGTTTGGTGCCACTTTGCCCCTTCAGTGGAAAGCTGCCAATTAACTGTGTTAAATTCAGTAATATAAGTTCATTCTATCAGTATGTTTCAAGCCTTTATTTCAATTCAGTACAGAATCATTCCTATATAAACACTATATGAGGTTAGCAGTTGCTCAGCAGACAGTGTTGGGCTCCCGCATTATGCGGTTGTTTAAGTGGCTTTAAAAAGTAAATAATGTGAATGGGTTCCAGTGCTAAAGACTACTACCTCTGTCAGTGATAATGTTTATTCAGAATGGTTTGTTTAGTTTGATAATTGAGTGTTAAAGATAAATTCTTTATGCGAATAAGCATGTTAGAATTCTTATGTTAGCCTTATCTCCAAGCACCACTGTAGTTAGCATCTCAGACATTGTTAGGAAAGCTTGTCTAGTGTCTGTCTAACTGATGGTGCCTTCAAATGGGGCTATGTTTACTGTGTTCATGAGAAAAGTCCATATGAACGTCCCCCTCTTGCAGTCTGACTTACTGGATGTAGACTGTGGGTATAAGCCGGTAATTGGACGGTTTATGGGTCTTTCTCCTCTACTTCTGTGTGTTACTCGTTTTCAAATTTCTTTCACTATAGGAAACAACAACAATTTGAACCCTAACCAAGATGATTGTGACTGGTTTAAAGAAATACACACCAGTTTTTTTTCCCCCTTTTAGCAGAAGGGTGATGAAGTGTGGTCAGATCATTCTACACAGACTGTCAGCGCTGTGTAGAATGGTCTGACAACGAGGGACTACTTTTGACTTGTTTGCTGACATTTTCAAAAATGGCAGAGGCCATGGAAGTTTATTTTTCAGTAGATTGTGAGTTTATATATTGTAGTTTTAGTTGTATAGAGTTTTCTTTTGTAAATTTAGCATCTTTTCAATATGCCTTTGAATTTTCTACATTACCTGCTCTTTAGCTTACTAAATGTTTAGCTTTGGTCGCGTCTAGAAACCACCAGCAAAGTCCATGTTGCCGCTTACTAGCAGCAATGTTCTCACAACCTACAGCCAATGTTATTCCTTCAATGCCAATCATTTGATGTACACAAGTTCCCACGTCATAATTAAGAGCTCATGAGTTCCATTTTAAGGCAGCTTTATCGACTCCTATACAACAGATAAAGCACAGTTTCAGAGGACAAAATTCTTTGCAAAAATCTTTGGCACTTCTGCAGTCATTTGCAGGTTACCATCAAACAATATAGTGTTCTTGAAATAATTTCAGATTTTTAAGGCTCTTCTTGTCAGCAGGAAATTACACATATTTTTCTCTCTTCATACTGAAGGTCTTTGAGTGTACAATACAGCCAGTTAATGCAGACAAATTTCACACATCTTAGCATGTTCTCCATATGTTTGATCATCCATGGTTCCTTTAGCTTGAGGTTTAAGAGGAGTTGGTAATTATCTGCACATGCTGCCAAGTGTGGACCATAAAATCCCCTGGTCTCTTCCTGTTTTTCCTTTATTCTTTTATTGAGGGGATTGAGGGATTGGACGGGTAGCACTCGAAAGCTGATTATATCAGAGACCCACTGTGCAGAGGGCAGATAGACAGGGCGAAGGTGGGGTGATGGCAGGAGGTGGGGCTGGAGGGGGTCAAGGGTACAGAGGGAGAGATGGGGGGAAGGGAAGAGGGTGGAAAAAGATGGCCAGAAAAAAAGATGCATGCAGATTAGTGTTGTTAAAGGATTAAGAAATTGTATTGGGGATATTCTGGGAGGCATCGAATTTAGGATTTAGCCCTCTGCAATCTGTCTTTTTGGCGGTGTGGCAAACAATTGTCTTCCTTTCTGCATGTTGTCACTCTGACTGTTTGGCTGTGTTAGTTTGCATTTCTCATATGTTTTTCTATTTTATGTGTAAGTATTGAAAATGTTAAAAGTTTCATGATGAGAGATGATAACACAATGACTGTGAGAAATGTGCTTTTTATCAGTTAAAATGTCCTGCATTGGCACAAGTTGCAGATTTCTTTCATATTTCCTGCATATTCTATGCATAAATGCATCCTAAACCGCAATCAGTGAAAATGTATTTACCCTCAGGGAGATATATGCCCGCTTGGCATGTCAGATCAACAGTGCAGTTTAAGACACTTAAAAATAATGTGATCACATGTGATTACTGAACCCTTCATCCTTGGCCAAGCAAAACAAATCAATACAACTTAATTAGCAGGCTGCTATGTCACATTGCTGATTTTGGCTTTGTGTTCAATTCTGTGCGTCATTTTATGCTGTGCACAGATGATACACTGATTCACCACAATCACACTTATTTTGTGAGCACACATTTTGCCGATTAATTGCTCCGTAGTGTAATTGTATTGTTTCTCCAACACTAAATAGTTCTCAGTTTTCAACGCTATTAAAGTATTAATGACATCACGTGTTTGCGACGCCACTCCCAGGACTGAGCCTCGCAGCCAATCAGGAAGATGAGACGGACATGGAGACGTTTCAGATGGAGATTGACAAGGAAACCAAGAAGTGCACGTTCCGCACCAGCCAAGGCAACTACTGGGCTGTGGTGGCTCATGGAGGCGTCCAGACTACAGCCACAGAAGTGTGAGTGGATGCTGTTATATCGGCTGTACAGAGTAATAAAGGATGCAGTTATCAATGGCAACTGTCGCTTCTATTGTTTATATTAAAGACAACTCAATCTATCTGAAATCATTTAATTTTCACAACAGTTTCTGCTCGACCAACTCTGATTTGCCTGACATTTTGATAGTAAAAAACATGGATATTTGTAAATATGCTAGTGAAATTTTAACTTAATATATCAAATATGACACACTTTTAGCACATTTATTTGCACATTAAGAATTTAAATTGTGCTTGAATAACTAGGAACTCACTCAGGAACTATTAAAGATTAAAAAAAAAACAGATGAAAATTTCACTGTTCTTTCTCAAAATCTGCAAGAGCTGAACAAGTAGATCAAATAACATCCGATTATGGGTGAGTTGATATATATATGAAGCTGTCATTAAAAGTCCCATATTAAAGCATACTAACAGAAAATTTTATTTTCTGAACCATATGTAGCTGCATCTCATAATAATGCAAAAAACAACCAACCAAACAAACATATAGAATAGAGAATACTTTTTAATATGAAATACTTTTACACTTTCACTGTTTAACTTTCATAACTGATTGAGCAGGTATCAAAAGTTGTACCACAAAAACAAAGATATTGCAGAGTTCTTTGGTTTCATACAACTTAAAAAATGGTTTTTTTTAACTCACCCATATTTAAAGACTATTTGATCTACTTTTATTTGCAGAGTCTGAAACAATGGTGTGATGAGAAATAACAGTAAAAACGTCAGTTTTTTTTTTTAATCTGTCATAGTTCCTGAGATATCGTCATCCAAACATAGCTTCAAATTTCAAAGTTCAAATACAGGTTCTGAAATTTGGTCTTGGAAAGGACTTGATACATCAATTTAAATTCTCACAGATACCACTGTAAATATACATCAGTTAGATTTTTTTGGTTTGTTTGTTTAATAAGTTCAAGTAAATCAGTGATGGTTGAGTAGAAGGTGGCTGATCATTTGAGAGGGAATAACTCAGATATAAGTTTACAGAAAAAAACATTTCTACCATTACTGCATCCTGGGTTAAAAACATAAATAAACTGACCTTTTTTCTAGTGAAATATAAATGTTCTTATAGCTTATATTTAGTAAGAGATAATGCAATGTTGTCAAGGATACAAGAAAATGTGTCATTGAAAATGCAAGCCAGTAATGCAGTTCAGACTATCTATTGATAACAGGAGTGAAAATATTATGGACAGTTGCTTGCATACATGAGTTGTCAAGAAATATCATGCGCACTCAACATATTTCCAAGAGCTCTGAAATTCAAGGAAACTCTCGTCTCCCACAGGTCAGCAGACACCATGTTTTCAGTGGAGTGGCTCGGCCACAAGGTGGCACTAAAAGCCAACAATGGCAAATACATCTGCACTAAGAAGAACGGCCAGTTACTTGCTGTCAGTGACTCCATAGGTGGGAGACAATTTAAGTTTAGTATTGTTCTCCTATTTTCCTTTTTCTACTAATGGATCTCATTTTCAAAAAAAAAAATAAAATAAAAAAATTCACTCTGAGCTCTATTGTGTTGCTTCTGCTGACTTTTGCCAGGTGAGGATGAGCAGCTCACTTTGAAACTAATCAACCGACCCATGCTGATCCTGAGAGGACTGAATGGATTCATCTGCCACCACAAGAACTCCAACACGCTGGATGCCAGTAGATCCGTCTACGACATCTTCACCCTGCAGTTCAGCAATGGGGCCTACAACATTAAAGGTCAGGACACACGCTCAAACGCACTGGGGTTGATTAGTGGCCTGCTTTCTGCTTCTTTCATCTCATTTGCTTGTCCTCCACTGAGCAGGTGTTGATGGTCGGTTCTGGTATGTGAACAGCGCCGGGTTGGTGTGTTCGGACGGTGAGGCCCCTGAGAATTTCAGTCTGGAGCTCCTGGAACATGGTCGTCTCGCAATCAGGGGCAAGAACGGGAAATACCTGCGTGGTGACCAGGGAGGAACCCTGAAGGGAGACGGACTCAGCCTGAGCAGCTCAGCCTTGTGGGAGTATTAATACAAACACATATTAGTCCAAACCTGGACTAACTTAACTCACTGTTGAGGTGATCCGCCACTAATCACCACTTTGGCTGCAATGTGAAGTTAAACTTGAAGATATTTCACCCAGAGAGGACTCAAAGACTCATAAAGGTGAAAGAAGGGGAGGAACTCACCATGTAAATTCAGCCAAGAGAAGTCTTAATGAAGTGAACAAAGTTTTTAATGAGTTCTTGAACTCAAATCTGCAAAATTAGTGTGAATGAACGTTTGAGTTTTTGTGTTATTGCTTGAAGTTTTTTCCAGTAATTAAATATACACAAATAAAGGCAAATAGACTTCAGAATGTGATGTTTCACACACGTAATCACAGCCACACTCCTTGGTGTTTACATCCTTGTTGGTCTCATCTTTGCCGCCTTTCCGCCACTCTAGTATTGCATTTGTAACCGCAAGCAAGTAAGCGGTAATACAGACGTGTAATGGCTGTTGTCCTTCATCAAGTTGAAGACGTACAGTGACTCAAGCTGTCATTTGAGACATGCAGCTACATCCACACTTACTAGAAAGGCTGGGTCAGATTACTTTGAAATGTGGTCAGTTACTGGATACAAACTGCATGGCAATTCTTGGAATTAGTAATAGTAGCAGTGGGTTCCAGAAAAATGCAAGCTTAAGGGAATACTTTTGAATCACTACAAAATAAAACCACCTCATGCTTAAAAAAAAAAAAAAAAAATGGATGCAGAAGCAAAAATTAACCTCCACAAAGATTCCTTTTCCTCTTTAAATATGTGAAAACATTTTCAAATAAAATAGATTTTGCATTTTCAGCATGCAATTGCAGAACTGCGGGTCTACTGTGTTTATTCAACAACACGTAGGATGTTGTTTCTTTTTTTATGTGTGAGTTTTTGTTGAAGCCACATGGAGGACTTTACTTGTGTAATGCAAGAGGTGCCCTTACTTGAAATTTTCATCTTCCAAATCAAAAGAAATAATTCAATAAAACATTGATGAAAAACAGAAAAAAATCTGTTCAATATTTTCAAAACTTGGAACCTGAAAGGAGTTACTAGACTGCTTTCAAGTATAGTAGATGGTCTTAGATTGCACATTCAGAAACCCGAAGTAGTGGCAATAGATTACCAGGAATGAAAGCTGTTTCGGAGGGATGGCTGCTGCTGGAATCCTCCATATGGACCCAACAATGTTCTTTATCCCCCTCCATACAGAAATGCAGAACGTCAGATGTACTTTTCATGAGTTAATAACATAGCACTGGCTAGCATTTAAAAAAAATAAATAATTATCATATTCTCAATATGGAACAAGATATCCTTAACAATGTAGCTGCAATCTTAATTATAGTTTTCAAATGTAATCTAGGTTTATTATAGTTGCTTATTTTTTGGTTTAATCCTGATTATGCGTAATCCACTACTATTCAGCACTGATTATAAGTGATGTCACCTTTTGAAAGAGTTTAATTCATGCATGATCCTGCTGTCCGAGGATGTTTATTAATAGAATAGAAAGACGGGGGTCATTCTCTGGCAGCAGAATTAAAAACATCTTTCCAGCCTCGAAGTGGGAGAATTTTCCATTTGCACCTCAGTTTTGCATTTCTACATTCTTCTGCTGTGAGCACAGAGGAAGAAAAACAAACCTGTATTTCAGGTTATGTTTTGTTTGAGGAATGTCACATTTCTATGAGGAATATAGGAATCAAAGGCATCCTGAAAAGAAGAAAATGTAATCATAATAAAATTATTTTTGTTATTTTGGTCAGGACCAAATTAACAGAACTGCATGGTATGAAAGTGCCACAGAAGACAAAAATACAACGTCCAGTGCTACCTTGAGAATTAAAAAGCTCAGTGTAAAAGGATTTCCTTGGATGCAACTAGATGCTTAGTATTGACATACAAGTATTTCTGCATTAGTGGGATAAAGCAGTCTAATTTAAGCTACATAATAATTTCTTTGAAGCTATAAAATGGAAGTGGTGGAGTTAAAATTGCAAAGTACAGTCAGTGATGCTAACCACCATGTTAGAGATCTGTGCAGGAGTAAAAGCAGTAGTAGAGTTTCTATTTCTTTCTAAAAACTGCAAGATTTTACTCAAGCGAACGCAACTTCTGAGATTCATTTCTGTGGAGGTTTTGGGGGTTAACGTGTTGACTTCGATCAAATCAACCACCAAAATAAACTAAATACTTCATCACTGGTTCTCCATTGGTTCTCTGTTGCTGAGATTTGTTGTTGTTTCACGTTTAGATGATACACTGCCTGTCCAAAAAAAAAAAAAAAAAAAAAAAAAAAAGTTGCTACTTGGATTTAACTAACAAATAGTTAAGAGCCTTCCATTGGATAATTACTGCGGTGATGAATATGTTTCAGCTGCAGCAACTTATTTAGCCCTAGCTGATGCAGTGAAGAGCTTCTCATTTCTTGAACAACTATGTCAGAAGACATATCCTGTGGTCATGGAAAGGATGTTAATCTGTCTCAGAAGGGTCAAATTATTGGCCTGCATCAAGCAAAGAAAACAAGAAGCGTCCACATCATTAAAACCTGGAAGTAGTGACCCATTTCTTTGAGGAACAAATGTGGTCAGAACAAACTCTTCGATGATCGTGATTGGGGATCATTTAAACGTTTGGTGAAATCAGCAGTAGAACTCACGGCTATATTTCACTAATCATGAAAGTAAGAGCATTTCCACACGCACAATGCGAAGGGAACTCAAAGGACTGGGACTAAACAGCTGTAGCTCTAAGAAAACCACTGATCAGTGAGACTGATCTTCCAGCAACGTTATGTGCCCAAAGAATGAGGTCAGCTGACTTCCTGAATATACTGAATGACCAGGTGTTTCTCTCAATGGAGTTTCTCTTCCCTGATGGCATGGGTATGTTCCAAGATGACGATGCCAGGATTCATGGGGCTCACATTAAGAATCAGTGGTTCAGGGAGAATGATGTGCTGGAGAAGACTTTGTGCAACGGTCCAACTCTCCCATCATCAATCTAAGATCTTGGCAGAAAATTAATCTAGACAGAAATAAATGCTGTGACATTGCAGAAGCATATTGAAAAAATGCCACAGTGAACGCGTGTCATACTCAAAGCTAAAGGCGGTCAAACAAATTTATTTTTTTTGGACAGACAGTGTATTTTGAAATTCTAAAAGCAGGTACAAAGCAGCAGAGGCGTCACCTGGACGTTTCCTTCAGGACCTTGGACACGTGGAGACCTGCAGCTTACACAGCAACACCTCCATGTGAGAAGGTGTTGTTTTGGTGACTAAAGCAGCTGCTGTGACAATGGCAGGAGGTGCCATCAGTTTCTTTAGATGCTGCTTTACTGTTGCTCTACTTGTCAAAGTCAGTCGCCTAGTGGTTGAACTTCTTTATTCCTTCCTACCAGTAAAACTACTAAATGCTCTCACCCTCTCTTTCTTCTGTTTGTAATTGAGAGAATAAATCTTAATGTTCTTGTGATTAAAATTAAAATAGACTTACATTTAATCATTTCTATAATATCTCTTTAAAAAAGTTGCCAAACATAAGCATAATATGCAGTTTTGGATGGTTATCAAGGAGTATAATGCACTATATGACGATAGTTGACAGTGATCAGTGTATTGGTTTGTGGAGTTCACACATTAACGTCTGTGGAAGCTGGGTGATCACAAAAACTCACTGTAATGACATTTAGATCAACACTAAATGCACCACTCATGTAAATTATAAACTCAAAGGACCAGAGAGATGTATCAGCAGAGATGGAAGATATAATTTATCATGTTTTCTTTATAATTACTTGTAACTGAATTGTACTTTGTCAGCTGAGTAGCCCAGAATGGTCAAACCAAACACTGGCTCTAGAGCAGGTCCCTTCCATTCCACCATCGGTTCTCCTACACGCTCAGAAAGGAAGGGATGTTCAGCTGCTTTTAACCTGCATCCACAACACTTAAACCTGTACACTGGATATAAGAATTATTAGCAAATGTAGAGATGCCATCTTGTAGAGAGGCCCTATTTTCATATCTAGTTATACGGCCTCTGTGATACCTCTTGATGCACTCTTCTTAGTTTGAGTTTAACCAAGTGGATATACATCTGGTTAGCTGTGGATCAGCTGAATCTGTGCTTGTTTCAACAGTTTTTAAACCCCTGCAAGTTACATTTTAGCTAAAAAAAAACAACACAGCTAAGTTAGTCAGATACAAAGTGTTAGGCTGAGAGATGTTTTCACTTTTGGACATGTTTAATAGGACCATTAAAAAAAAAATCTGAATTCTTTCCACATTTTGATGACAATAGCAAAACTCCTGAATGCATTGCTTCACCCAGTTTCAACCTGAGAAGAGATCAATCATCAGCTTCCTTTGTCTTGAATATTCAAGCTAAATACTGTGTTGAGCCCAGAAACTCAAGAGGTTCATGGTGTAATAGACAGCAACCATCACAGTGATGCAGAGTCTCAGCTCCACCTTGTTGGTTGAGTAAAAAAATTAATCCAACTACAAATTTCTCGAACGTGACTGACAATGATTACAACATATTACCAACACAATCTTGATGATCGGACTACTCTAATAAAAAACAGAGGTCGTCATGCAGCAGCAGCTTCGATTAAAGCAAAGACATGCATGTGTGCCCTTTTAAAGAAGCAGTTAATGTTCACAATAAAACTATAGCAAGATGATCATATTACACTTACTAACTAGTCTAGTTAGCTGTCACTTTCTCCACTGAGCCTCAGGCTGCAGGAGCAGAGCTTTATCTGAGATGAAATGACAGCACAGGCCACCTGATCTGTTGACACAGAAAAATCTGTCTGTAATAATACGTTCAACACATTCTGAAAGCTGAGAAGGACTCTAATGTGTTTCCTCTCTAACGTTCTGCACAGCTGTGGCTCCAACAGATTAAAAATGCTGCAACCAGAGTTCTGACAAGAATCAGGAAGAGAGGCAACATGTCTCCCATATTGTCACCTCTTCAGTGTCTCCCCTTAAAATACAGAATAGAATTTAAAATCATTCTTGTCACACACACAGCCCCTAAAGTCAAAACTCCATCATAACTGAAAGACCTCATAGTGCCATATTATATCGACAGAGGACTTCACTCTCAGGCTGTAGGCTTATGTGAGGTTCCTAGAGTTTCCAAAAGCAAAGTGGGATGCAGATCTTTCAGCTATAAGACTCATCTACTGTTGATTCAGCTCCAAGTTTGAGTTTAGGAGGCAGACATCATCTCTACCTTTAAGATTATGCTGAAAATGTTCCTTTTGGATACAGCTTATAATCACAGGTGGCTCACTTGGCCTTGAAACAGCTTATAGTTATGCTGCTATAGGTCCAGACTGCTGAGGAATCTCCTTCTCTTTTACTTTCAGTAGAGTTCTTGCCACTAATGTAGAGCCTTTTAGTTGTCACACTGTACCTCTCATGCAAATGTCTTTGCCCAGGTTTAGGGAAATTATCAGCAGAACATTCAGCCCCTAAAATTTTTATGTCTATAAAAAGTCACAAGGCTCTAGATGCCACTTTGGAAATTTCTTCCTGAGACAACGTTCTACACACAAACAACTTCCAGAATTTGTCATATCTGCAGCTGTTGCGCAATCTGCTGCAAATCTATAAATGTATTGACCTGCCATGTTCCATCAGATCCGACATGTCTGACACATGGGGAGGCTGTGAACCCGTCACCAACCTGCGAGACAGTTCTTCATTTTGGACTGTAACTGCAAACATATTTACTGCACCTGAGCTTTTCCACCATCTTGTGCTCAATGCATTGACTTGGAAATGAGCGGAAAACTGTGATATGGATGAGCCATATAATTAGAGCTGCTTAATGTGTACAGTAATGGTGGAAAATAACGAGTTATATGAGAATAACCCGTGAATACAGTGAATCTTCATTAAATTTATTATCATGTGGATAATGAAATCATCTCAGAC
This sequence comes from Amphiprion ocellaris, assembly GCF_022539595.1. Classification (NCBI taxonomy): domain Eukaryota; kingdom Metazoa; phylum Chordata; class Actinopteri; family Pomacentridae; genus Amphiprion; species Amphiprion ocellaris. The sequence continues at coordinate 21,479,899 of NC_072783.1, forward strand.
ATCAGCAAGCAGCTTCAAAGTCACGCCACAAGTAAAATATCACAGTAATATCATGACAATATGTATCTTTACAGTGGCAATTATTATGCATCATGAATGAACATCATTTTTAAACCAGCTGAGAAGTCAGATTGCTGAACAGCAACTGGAGCTGAAGGCAGCTGTGTAGGTGTTAAATTATGAGGAGAGGATTTTGTCTGAGCTCTTGGTAAACACTGAGAAGAGCTGGGTTCATCTGCCCTGCAGTCATGCCCACGCCAAGAGCCTCTGAGATTTGACTTTGTTGAATCTGTTGACATAAGAGGAGGCGGGAACAAGAACAAAGTTCAAAAAGAGCCAACACCGAGATACATTAGCCTCTATACGATTATGGACACTGCAGCTATGCAGACTTATGATAGCCCTGGGTTAAATGGGTTTAAAAAATATTTGAATAGATTTAATAACTTCCAAAAACTTTTACACAAGATTGAAAGGATTAAATCAATTATTTAGTAACTGAACAGAAAATAAACAGATTTATTTTCTAAGTATTTAAAATATTTGACGTTATAAAACTGGTTTTATGGTTGGCCCTTGTATGTGGTATTGTGTTGCTAGGCTACTTCTAACAAAAGACGATGAATTATTTGTATTAAATGAGAATCATACATGTAGGTTTTACCTCTGCTCGCTGCAGTGCCTCTCTCAAACCTAAAATCTGCATCGGCTTCTTGGAAGTAGGTTTCTCTGGAGATTTCTGCAGCAAAATCTGTATCAAGCAATGCAGAACAAATTCTAAGTTTCAAGTGAAACTCTTTCATGTGTTCATCTACAGTTATGGGCATTAAACATGATTCTCAAGCCTGATGAGGTCAATCTAGAGTAAATGCACCGTCCATCTACAGCTGTATCCAGCAGAAAAAATTACTCATAATTCAGCCTTATTGTTAAAAGAACAATACTGCAAAATGAGTGTAAAAGAACTGGTTTGATGTCATAATGGTAATTCAGAGCTCTCCTGCATTAACAAGTCCAACAAAAGTGAGTGGTGACCGTCATGAGTCAGAATCCCACCTGATGTTGTGTGATCAACATCCAGACCTGTGTGACGTGTGCTCTTTTGTGATCATGTGAGCATTTGCAATTTCACCACGGACCTCAAACTGGTGCAAACAAGGACTCCTCACATTCTGTCAGCAGCTGGATGATCCAACCTTCATGTGGAGGATCATCACTGCTGACCAGAGGTGGATGTGTGGCTACTACTCAGACAACAATCAACGGTTTTCAGTAAAAGCGCCCACAGTTTTCAAAAACAGAGAAGGCCTTTTAAGTCTGGAGTGCACCAAAAGCTTGCATTCCATTTCTTGACATTTGCATGGTTGTACACCAAAAATTGGTCTCCCAAGTTCAGACTATCAATGCCATCTGAGGCTGAAAATTCGGTACAAAAACCTGAATGTGATGGCATAAGGGGGCTCCAGTTGCACACAGTGATGGAGCTTTTTTTTTGGTCCCAATAACACAGTCATTGTTCTACACCCTGTGGCTTCTCCGTTTTTCTCAAAATGAAATTCAAGTTGATAGAGCGCCGCATTAACACAGTAGAGCAGATCCACCACACATCAGATATTGCTCTGCGTGATGCTGCATGATTAGACTACTTTGAAGAGGATTTGCTTTTTAAAACACAGTTATGGAATTTTTTAATCGCACCTCAAAGAATGAAAAATACTGACTGTCTGCAGAGTATGCAACTCCTCTTACAGCCCACAGCTTCCAACAAAATCTGTGTTTTTAATCCTCCTTTAGTCAGAATGTCAGTTTTTGTAAGCTGCGAAGCATTCCAGGTTTGTTTCGGAGTAAAATCCTTCGCAGATGAATCACAAAACTATCTTGGTAACTTCAAAAAATGTGTTATGGACGCATCTTAAATGTAAATTGAAAGATTCAAAATGTGCAAATGACACCTGATTGTAAACTGATTGTAAACTTCTGGAAACATGGTATTAAGCTAGGTGCGTGTGTTTGTACCTGTATCCGGCTCAGCACAGCATGATGCAGTCCACACACTGCTGCTATGGATGAGCTCTCGACCTGAACCTCTACTGCTGTCAGACGCTCCTCCTTCTCCGTGTTCTCCTCCTCGACGTTTATCTGAAGAAACAATTCCACTGTACAACTCTCATCCATTTTCTCAAATGATCTGAGATAAAACGAGCAGCATAAATATTTAATAATCTTATATTAAATAACGGTTTACCTGTTTCGCAGTCAGTTTGACTGTGGCTCCATTTGGACCACGAGCGTGGACAGCTGAGCTGCTCAAGGAAATCATATCTCCTTGGTGTCCCATCTTCACTCCTCCTGGACCTTCAGACAACAGCCACTCAATCAGAGAGCTGCAGAGGCTTTCAGGGGCCATCTTCGGCACCTTGGGATCCAAATTAGAGTTTTTTAACACCAGTGAATCTTTCAATAACTCCAATGACACCCGCACACTCGCTGAATACTTCTCCGGCGTTGATCCACTCTCTCCTCCTCTGTCGGCTCTTCCACTGCACCTCATCTGCTGTGAGCTTATAAAAGCTTGGATGGCGTCTGTTGTGATGCTGCCGGATTGAAATGTGACCATTTTATGTCTGGCTGTGGCACTGTTTAGCTGCAGAGCATTCAACCAGTCCACTGTCAGTGTGTTCAAGGGCAAACTGATATTGCTGCTCTGCAACCCAGGACAGTTCGCTGCCTCCTGCTCTCCCAGAAGACTTGAGAGGGAGAAGATGAGCGAGCAGTTCACAGTCATCGGGATAGATGAGTCTCCTGCAGCTGCTATAGGCAGCGACACCTCTAAAGTTTCCCCTGAATTGAGATTCTGGAATGGGAATGAAAAGTTTGTGGAGGAAATTTCTTCTCTTGCGGCGGAAGAGCAGCACAAAGGAAACACGGTGATGCTCAGAGTCCAGCCTCGTTCCAAGACATAAGGACTGGAATTATCCAGAACACATGTAAGATTCAGAGAGTCTGTTTGAAGCAGTCTGCTCCAGCTAGTCATAGCGTGACATCTGATTGGCTTCTCCTTAATGGCAGGATCATCTTCAGTATTACTAGTGGCTGTGAGCAGGAAACTGATGTTGACGACCTGATTCAGGTGTCTCAGAATCTGGTTTTTGGATTTGATGGCTGTTTTCAGCACCGATGCTCTACAGGAAAGCAAAGAACACCACATATACAATATGTCAACAAATCTCTGCTTTGTTTCATTTCAGATTTGTCAAATAGGCTTCATGTTTGTCTGACATACCTTTCGCAGACATCTCCGATAGCAGACAGGAGGTCCCTGATGCTTCGGCCCACTTGTGTGGAAGGCAGCTTGGACAATCCTGCATCTTTTCTCCTCGCAGGTAAACTGATCCTCTGGAGCTGCCCTCTGACAGACAGTCCCAGCAGCTGCACTTCACCTGGTGGGTCAGAGCGATTTTTAAAGTTAGGAAAAATACTTTCAGAGTCAGGAGTTAAATGAAGACACAATGATGCAAGTTAAAACTCAAAGAGCACCTTAGACACAATACTAGACAAAGTTATTTAGATTACAATGATGCTAATTTATGATCAAATACACTTATCTGCTACGTATGTCATGTTAGACATTGTGCACAGTGCAACTTGTGCAATCTTCATATAATTTAGGAAGAAATTTAAAAAAAAAATAATCCAGTGGTGGAAGAAATATTCCGATCCTTGAGTTAAAGTACTAATACAGCCAAGTGAAAATACTCCATTACAAGCGCAAGTGCTGCATGAAAAATCCTACTTAAATGAAATCCCGATGGATATATTATTATATAGGACATAATTAAATTATTAATAGTGAAGCATCAGTGTGTCAGCATGATGTTACTGCTGTAGCTGCTGCAGGTGGAGCCAGTTCAAATACTTTATATACAGTTTCATATGAAGGGACTGCAGATAAATCTGAGTTTGATACACAAATGTGCTGTTGGATAAGATTTTGAATTGATGTGTTTTTTGTGAAATATTGAACAATTATGAAAAGAAACCATGTAACAAGCTTTGAGGGAAAATCATTATTTGTTAGAGCTGATGACAACATGCTGCATTTCAAAAGAGGTCAGAAGCCAGGGGGTTTGGAAACAGATGCTTTAATCTAGAACTATGTGTTGCATGTTAAAAGCTTGTTATGTTATCCATTGTGTCAAAGCTTCATCTTAAAAGTAATTCAATCTGTTTAATAAATGTAGTTGAATACAAAGTACAGCATTTCCCTCTGAAGTGTAGAGAGGTAGGAATACAGTGCAGGACACAATGGAAATAATCAAGTAGAAGTAGCACAGCATTGTACTTGCTGTATTAAATGTAATTAGCTTTTTTCCATCAAAACGGCTGCTGTGTGGCACCTGACTGAGAGGCACTTTAACACATATAACCAAGAAGGCTCCTTTAGCGGAGTTATTACACCTGTCTGCAAATCCATTTATATAAAGAACTGAAAGCAGCTGACAGAAACTCGACTGATATTTGCACTTTTATTCCGCTCACCTGAAGTGTTGGATGTCGGCTCAGCCAAGGCGACAACGCTGCACACATTTAAACTGGCGGGACTCTGGAGGGTCTTCCTGGATGTCTCTTCATCCCTCTCTTTGCCTTCTTTCCCAGAAGATCCCTCTGACAGATCCAGCAGCAGCAGATCTGAACCAGTGCTGTAGTAAAGACAGTTTCTATCCAGGCAGCCACACTGAACAGGCCCCGCTACTAACCCCTCAGTGAAACCAGCGAGGCTGCTCCCATCCTCTGATCCTCCCTTCTCAGTCTTGATCAGGACCACTCTGCCCTGTTCACCCATTGCCACCAAACACTGTGCGTGTCCCGGGCCGGTTTCCATGACGACAGACGCTCCAACGAACACAACTGGCTGCTCAAGGCTGTGCAGAACTCGAAGCCGGGCTCCTGGAAGACGCAGAGGGAGGAAACACAGGCGCCCGTCTGGCAGGCCGCACAGGATAACCGGTGATTTGGCGAGAGCAGCTTCGACTCCAAACAGAAGTTTGAAGAGGACGGGCTCGAGGCAGAAGTGGCCATGAGGTAAAGTTAATGGTGCTGTGTCACCAGAATGGAGACAAATCAACACAGACGTCCTTCTCCGCCCTGTCTTTGACTCAGTGTCACCTTGAACAACAGCTGAGACCAGAGGCAGACTAAATGAACCGAGCACCTCATAGCTGCTGGACGGTGTTTGTTCTGGTGTTTTAATCAAAGTCACCAGCCAGGAGGAGTCTCTCTGGCAGACGGTCAGGAGCACCGAGCCAACAAGGAGCAGAGACGACACTTCATCTGCTTCAATAACAAGAAACTCAGAGGAGATTTTCAGCTCAGCAGGATTGGAAGATGCATCAGGTGAGGAGCTTTGAGCCCTGCAGGGGTGAAAGGTCAAATTAAGTGAGAGGCATCTGATGAACTTACATAACACACAGGCAGATCTTACATGTGAGATCATCTCTGACCTAAAACAAGGATACAGCAGAAGTGAGTAGACTCCTGTGCAACATCACTTATATGTCAAATTACTCAAAATTGTATCATCTTGTGATAAGTGCATTACCTCCAAGTTCAAAAGCCTTCGGTTCTGTTCAACTGCTCTTATAAAAAAAAAAAAGCAAATCCACCTTATTTATGATGAAAGGCCCAATGTTCCTCAATACTGAGGATACCACATTTTGGAGAAATGTTCTGCCATTCTTCACAGACCATGTTTTTCAGCTGCTTTTTCCTGGAGAGGCTGTTTTGCTCTTCCTTTCTCTGGAAAGGCAGATGTATTACTGGATTCAGCTCAGGTGGCACACTTGTCCAGGCCACAGTGTTGTTTTTACTTCTTCTTTAGAAACCCTTTGTGTGATGTGGGTAGTGTGTTTTTTGGATCGCTAGAATGATCCTCTTCTGTCAAATTTCTGCAGACTGCGAGTCATCTTGTCAGTCAGGATTTTAGTTTATCTGTAGGCATTCATGGTTCCATCTGCATACGTCATCTCGCAAACACCTTTTACACTCATATCATCACACTCCCACCTTCGTACGTCACTGTCAAGACTATGCAATCACTGTGGTAGTCCTGGCCAGGTTTATTTCAACCCCATGCAAGCTGAACAAATTTATTTCGGTCCTATCTGACCAAAGATTGTATCCCCAGTGATCATTTGACTTCTTTTCATGTCCTTTGAAAAACTTAAATTCTGCAGTTTAGTGCCAAAGAGCAAGAAAGAGTATTTTTCTTGGGCGCTGTCTATACAGGTTAACATTACACAGAGTCCTTCACACTGTTTGAACTGTCACAGAAACTCTGATTTCCATTGATAACACTTGTGTCAAGTTTAAGACCCTTACCTGTCTGTTTTTCAGAGCTACACTGTGAAAACAGCATAGTCTCCATGGTGTCCTTTAAGTACAACAACCACTGAGCTCTGATTAGCGGTACTATGGCTCGTTCTCTACCTCTGACCACTGCTGCAACTGTGTTTCAACTCATTTATAAATAGTCAATAACTACTTTAATCTGATACCATCTTCCAGAAGCCTTCCAATCAGACCTTTCTAATCCTATGGCAATCTTTTTCTCGGTGAAGCCCTTAGATGCAAACATGAGGATAGGCGTCGCTTGTCGGTACAAAACTGAGAAATTTTTGGTGTTCGCAGGATATTTTATGCCCATATTTGGGAAACTGGGGTATTTTCAAATCATGAATTTACTCAAGTTTGTTTCAGTGATCACATTTGCATTCATCTTTTCACGTTTGTTGCATTGTGCTTCTACTTTCGGGCCTACATTTTCCAATAAAATCTTTCAGCTGTATTTGTTTTGATTGGTCACAAGTGGGAATTCTCTATTTATCAACTTAGAAACAATAGTTCTTGAGACGTAACAAAATTTGAAATCATTAAGTGATTTTGCACACGAGTGTATGACATTTTATTGTACAGCGTGAATACAGTAAAGTATGGAAGCTCATACCTGTGTAGCAGAGATTGTAAATTGACACAATAAACTCCAGTGCTACATGCCACATAGAAGAGCTGCTTGTCATGGCTCTCTACCAGGTCAGTCACTGGACCAGGTAACTGCAGAACAGCCTGCAACAACACGACATGACAATCAAACTCAAAGTCACAATGCAAGTTATCTTTGCAATGTATTCATCAAAAGTTCGCTTTGCGGTGTGACTGGGATGCTTGATTAATGCGCACTAAACCAGTTACTTGCCTTGAGTCTTCTCTCATGAGTACTGAAGACACAAACCTCGTCGCTGCCAGTGCAGATGAACACATCTGTTCCAAACCTGACCTTCGGTATAGTTGATGTTGCTAAAAAACCAAACTCTGTCCAGGTCTCAACAGCGCACCGTCCCTCCATTACCGAAGAAGAAGAGGCCGCTGAGTGTGTATATGGGATGTTAATAAGCACAATACTGACACGGAGTGAGGAATAATAACATAAACTGTAATTCTGAACCGGTTGTTGACAGAAGCAGGATGTAAAACTCACCAAGTTCCGCGCGTCGCGTTTTTGACCAATCACACTTATGAACTACATTTCCCATATAAACAAACTGGAAATACCATTGACTGTGTGGCCGAGTGGATGGCGGTTGTAGTTTTCGTGCTGAAAGCTCCTTCTTGACCCACCCTCGGGATTCATGGATCAGTGACAAGCGTAAAAATGGAAAAAAAGTGGTCTGGTTTCTATAAAATCAAATCAAATGCAATTCAATCGTAGTGCCGGCGAATTTGTTAAAACTTGGCGCCGCTTGGTTTGGACAACACTGGATGGCGCGCTGGTGCACATTCCCTACTATACCTCTACCCACGAAGAAAAATAAAGGTGACGTTTGTGTCTACTGCAGCCAATGAGCAGAGCCGAATCGAAGAGTCTCCGAAATTTGAAAACGCCCTTTAGCTCGGCAGCTTTTACAGTAGCAGACACACAGGTTTGGCCGAAAGGAAAACACTTTTATTTTAACTCTAAATAAAATGGAGCCGTTCAACGAAGAATATATCAAAATGTACTTTTATGAGAACCGACTGAAAACTTTCGAGGGCTGGCCTTTTGACGAGGACTGCACGTGCACCCCGGAGAACGTGAGTGAACGTTTAAAACGGTTCAGTGTGGCTACAGTTAGCATCGCCCGCTAACACAACAACAACAGTTAGCTTTAAAGCAAAAATACTGCTATTCAAATGAAACCCTACCCAGCGTGCATTTGCAGGTTCCAATATAATCCAGGTAGCTCTAATGTAAAGTTATCTATCAGTTGGTGTAGATAGTAGTAGTTATAATTCTAAGGGATGAGTTGCATACCTTGGAGCTCAAACACAGGATTAGCTGAAGTTAGAGGCCACTGTTTTCAGTTTGCTAACATAAATGTCCTGTAACTAGTGAGTACTTTTATTGCGAACTGAAACCAACCCATTAACAGCTTCATTACTGATTAATCTGACAAATATTTTCTTCATTAATAATTTTGGTTTCTAAAATGTTTTATAGTAATTTTGTCCGACAACACTCTGTCACAAACCAGGCCGCACAGCCAGGACAAATAAGGGAAGCACACACAACAAAGCCAATTATCAATTGATTTATCAGTGAAATCGAATAGAAACTAAACAAACCATGGCAAGTGTATTCAATAAGATCAGCAGTGTAGCTGAGTGAATTGCCACATGGTGCAAAAACACAAACCAGCATTCGACCATCAAAACCAACCACTGGTGTCTCAGGAAGGAGAGCATCAGAAACTGAGCTCCCACATAATATTTAAGGAGTGTTGGCACACCAGGTCCAGGTATTGCCAATGTTATTGATAAACCTCTGCTGTGCCCCCTTCTCCATCTCCTGCAAGGAAAGCCACCACACCAAGCAGATAACAGGCGAGTGGGGTGGAGAGGGTTGCCACTAGTCCCGAACTGAAAGATTTTTGATACAGTGATACAGCTAAAACGGAGCACATTTGAATAACTGGGATGGAAAATGTTTTGCTTGCAATATTGATTAATCTGTTGATTAATCAATTACTCTGCATATTGATTCAGTTAGATTTATGGAACAATAAACTAGTCAGTTATTGACTCATCAATATGGCAATAAATAAAACTACAAAATGGCTTTTTTTCTAGTGTTGTATGTCTGTTCATTTTTTCTTCCAGATGGCCAAAGCTGGCTTCATCCACACGCCTTCAGAGAACAGTCCTGATATCGCCATGTGTTTCTTCTGCCTCAAAGAGCTGGAGGGCTGGGAGCCAGAGGATGACCCAGAGTAAGGCTCCATCCGCACCAGTTAAATAAAAATAGATTTTTTTAAAACAAAAATGTTACTTGCCTTGAGTCTCCTGTCATGAGTATTGAAGTCGTAAACTTCGTTGCTGCCAGTGCAGATGAACACATTTGTTCCACGAGTATAAGGTGCTCGAGGCAGAGGAAATCTGTCACATTTTAGAGCCATCACAAATCTGAAAAGAGCAGTTTGTTATTGATGAGTCCAAATCTGAAAGCCAACTTGGGTTTATGAGTCATTGCTTACAAAAGTCTCAGTGTCTGCATGTGTAGACCAAAACAAAATCACAGACTTTTCAAACTAAATGGGGTCAGCATTTCCAAAAGTCTCCGTTTTCAGTGTCCTAAAACTCCAGAATAGTGTGGACAATCAGCATAAACAAATCAGTTTTGCATTTGAAAATTAAGTTGTATCAATCTGGATAAAATTTACGCCCACCACATTACTGAGCTCATGTGTCAGAAATTCTAAAACGAAAACGCAGTTTACTTTCTTTATCAGTTTTTTGCTTTTCATGTAGTTAACTTGTTTTTCCATTATTAACTCTCCAGAGAGATCTGTTGGTGTAGCAACAAATACTATGTGATTCAAAAGGGTAAAAAATAAAGATCACATAATAAGCAATTCTGACATTCTACATACAAATACAATAATTATGTAGATCTAAAAGTAAAATAGATTTTTGGTATATGCATATTAGTGAAAATAGCACACGAGCTTGAAGTATGAAGCATGAAGTTGTCTTTTTTTTGGACCTTCTCTGAGTTTATAACAGATGTTTAAGAAATGGTTATTTTCTCTGTCCTCACAATTCTTCAGATCTCACAGTGAATGTTTTTGAAGGCTGAGTGGTTTCACCTGGCTAATGAACTGATCTTTACTCTGTGAAATCAGTGGAGAGTCTAAAAGAAATGTTAAAACTGACTCGCCTAATGTGTGTAAATGTATCACAAGAGGATTCTCGCAAACACATTTTGAGGCAGGTAAATACATTTCAGACCTTCTATATCTCTCAACGCAGGGACATTTCACCCTCTTCGGCTTACTGATAACAAAATCTTCCTGTGTGGAAGATTTGGTGACTCAGCTAATAGATAAAATAACAAAAGTGCTCTACAATTTAGAAATTTGTTGAAGGGTAACAGACCAGTTCAGGGTTTTTTTTCTCTCTCAGAATAGTCCTTTGTGAGATGAATACACATGACATTAGACATAAAAATTGTCTCTTCATAACTGTTTACTTTGGGATCTCTCTTGTTGTTTTTCCAGAAAGGAGCACAAATCTCACTCCTCCTCCTGCCACTTCATAAGCCTGAAGAAGAAAGTAGAAGAGCTGACTGTGGAAGAATTCTTCAAACTGCAGAAGGAGAGACACAAGTTCATCATTGTAAGTTCTCCGTAAAACACCATCATTTCTGAGTCTCTCACTCATCTAATGCATCATTTTTAATCACCTAACTGTTTATGATGGTTATCCCACATAGCAAGCATCAGTGGAGATCTTTAATACTTCTGTTATCTTTATGTTTTACAGACATGTCTGACAAGTGAATTAATTATACAAGACGTTAGTTCCTGTGAGAACCAGGACCCCTTTCTTCAATGCTAATCCAAATTTCTTTTCTTTGGTTTCCTTCACTCACAGAACAAATCTTGTAATGAGGCCATCACCAAATTTGAAGATGCAGCCAAGCTGAGAAGAGCAGAAATCATCAAGACAGCCATGGGAGAAGAGTAATAAATGTAGATAAGATGTGCAGTATGAGAGAGAGAATAATTGTAGATGTTCGCTCAACTCATTTTCATGTTTCCTTCCTTTCTGCTTTGTAACTATATATTTGTTGTCTGTTTTCAAATGATCTGTTTTTACTCAATAAACTTTATCTTTTTGTGTTCGATTTATTTATTGTTGGTGCTGATTTGCAGTTTTTAGATGTGTAGCAGCAGAGAACTATACAACACATCCCCTCAAAACACTCTGACTTCGCTTATTGGTTTTTACTTTCATTGTTATCTGGTAATATATTTGGGTAATTGTTTTTCATAAACCCAAACAAATTCCCTGATTGCAGTGTCCATTGATACTCGTTCATCCAGCCCAGATGACATTTGCGGGAAACGCGCGTCTCATCTCATTTAAGCACAAATGACTGCAGAGCGTTCCCATTTCCTTTTATCATCCTGTGCGTTTGTGCTTTGCGTAAACGTTTGCGCACCGCATATAAACCAACGTCCCTCCCAGACAGAAGCTGTTGCTGCACAGACTCTGCAGCTGTTTGGCTTCGTTCATTCAGACAGGGAGAAGTTGATATTCGTCTTCGCTTTGAAGATTTCACTTGAGATTTAATTTTTTTTGCACAACTGCAGCACTATCATTCAGTTTCTTTATTACTGTCTCCCGTACTGAGCGCGTAAACGTCTGAGAGACTGGCTCCATAGCGGGAAACCTGTTTACGCACCAGTTAAAGCCACCAGCTTAAAGCGTGGATCAGATCTCCTCCTGTGCAGCAGCAGGATGAAGATAACCTTCGGCTGTCTGGTGATCACAGCCGGCATCTGCGGCGTTCTGAGCTTCGCTTTTTTGGCGACTTCCCTCGGAACCGATTACTGGTACATCATAGAAACGAATCCAATGAACGCGAGCGACTCCGAGGACATGGGCTCCCACTCAGGACTGTGGCGCATCTACGAAGGTACTGAACTTTGTCTGGTAAAAGATGAGATTTGAGCCTGGGTCATTCTTCAACTAAAGTCCATCTTAGCTTAGAAAATCACATTATTTCTGTTTAACGTATTACACCTCTCCGTTCTGTGTGTGATTACAACAGTCACTCCACAGAAAATCCTTAACAATTCTGTAAAATTTCTTTTCATGTTCGGAGGAAAGAATCCTCTCCATTCCATCACACAACAGACTAGCTGTGGCATTTCTTATATCCTAAAATGTTAAAAAATGAAATCATACACACCGATTTGCCCAAATGTATGATTTCAATTCTTGTTGGGAGTTTCATTTGTCAGTGACAGTGAACAGTTTAAAATATGTCACTGCGCTGCATCTGTCATTTTTAAAACTCCACAGGCAAGATTTATCCATTTCTTTCCAATTGTTGTAACCATAACTGCACAATTTCCACCTTTAACAAACATCAGCGGTGTCTTAGTTGTGTGCATTTTGCCTAAAACTATGTGCTGTCATGTAACTGATGCACAGACCTACACTATCGATCAACAGTTTGGGGTCACCCAAGCAATTTTATGTTTTCCATGAAAACTCACACTGTTGTTCATGTTCCAACATAACCGCACAAGGGTTGTCTAATGTTCAATTAGCCTTTCAACACCATTAGCTAACACAATGTAGCATTAGAACACAGGAGTGATGGTTGCTGGAAATGTTCCTCTGTTTCCCTATGGAGATATTCCATTAAAAATCAGCTGTTTCCAGCTAGAATAGTCATTTACCACATTAACAATGTCTCGACTGCATTTCTGATTAATATTATCTTCACTGAAAAAAAAATTGCTTTTCTTCCAAAAATAAAGACATTTCAAAGTGACCCCAAACTTTTGAACGGTAGTGTATAACAGCAAACACTATTCAGTTTAATTATCACTGAGTAAAAATCATTTTGACAGAAGAAATCTAAACTTAAAACCAGACATTAAATCAGAGACCAGAAAACCCCATCTGTCCTGATCTCTATGTGCTGAAGTTCACAGGTACAAACCGCAACCAGCCAGCAGTTATTGCACCTTTGACTGTGAATCTACAAGGTGTGATTTGACTTCCTGAACTGCCATTGTGACACAGATCAGATCAATATCTGATCTGTGGGAAACAATCCGTTCGTCAGTTCAATTCTGGATATAACACTGGTCTTAGCTGTTTCTCTGCCATAACAGAATGCCTCTGTCAAACTGACATAAGAACAGGAAGGTGGCTGCATCCGTTATAGTGTCACGGTGCTCTGGATTGGCCGCTTAATATCAAGAGGGATGGGTTTCATCATAAGAGTCTGTCAGAAGGCAGATTGAAGGGACAGCGAGTACAGATGAGGCTGCGGAGATTCATCAGGTGAAACTGACATGCACAGTTCAAAGAAAAGATTGGGAATTATGTGGCTCATCATCAGTTCTTCTCTGCTGCTTTCAAAATACGCATTTATCCAACAATATACACAAGCAGTATTTCCTCACTAAGAGCTCAGCTACGCCTCCCATTCACTTGACACGATTAAGATCCTTTTCTAACAGGTTTCTAGTGTAAATGATGGTGGACAGTGTAGTTCTTGTACTGAGCAAAAGTATGTTCCAAACCTGTCCTGTAGTCAAAATGAAGCTTGGAGAAACAAGCCAATAATGTATGTTATCCTAGTGCAGGCTGTGGATTTTGCATCCTATTACCTGTATTGAGAGCACATTCAGTAAGATCTGTGTAATGAATTCACTTAAATTCTTAAAAAATAAAGTGGGAACCAAAGAAGAAAGGATGTTTTTTCTTGTTTTTTTACGATGTAAAAATGAGCTCATATAATTTTGCATACTGTATTATCAGCAATATAAGTCAAATTAATATATATTTTTTAATTTCCATCACAAGATGTCTTATCAAAACAACTAAAGTGAAAGTAATCTGACTTTTGGAGAAATAGTTTTTGCTGCATTTTTAGTATTCTTTAAAAATATTTTTAAAATGTGCACAATACAAAGTGTTACCTTCACATTTAAAGGTGATCTGAGCAGTTTAGAAATCAAACATACTATTGATTGATCCTATAGTTAAGTCCACATTATTTGATCACCTGAAAAATTTTAATGTTTAGTGAATTTTTATTTGACCGATACGATTTTTCTGTCTGGACAGTACATAAACACAAGACAATATAGCATTGTGTTGGAGATGCTTATGATGAAATTCAGTGTTGCTTTTGTTGTCCAAATTGTTCATAACCATTTTCGAGAAAATGCAGCTTCTATGCTATTCCAAATGGCTCTGGTCTTTTCTGTAACATCATACAGTCGTCTAATACACTATAAACTTAGATCAGCTGGTGCAGCAGTTCTCTAGTAACTAGTCATTTGCAAGTCACGGCTAAAGCCAAAGATCTCAGTGAGCTTGCTATTAAGTTCCATCATTGTGGGAATGTTCGGCTGTGAAGCCATATCCAAGTGTTTTGAAGTACAAATGGCCACAGTACCAAACATAATAGAAAAGCAGAAGGAGTTCTACACAGTGGGAGCTCTCATAGAACCTATAGGAAGGCAAAAGCAACTCCTGCATTGAGGCCAAGAAGAACCAAAGGACCAGCACCAAAGCCATCCTGGTGAATCTGAGCATTTCTGGAAACATCTCAAAGTGGACACTTCAGCAGATGATGCTCGGGGCTGGTCTCCATGGACACAGGCCAAAGAGTACTCTACTTCCACAAGACGGACACACAAAAGCTCATCCGGACAAAGTGGCTGGATGAGATGAAAATGGACTTATGAGGAAACGGGGGGGGGACGTTGTTTGGTGGCACAGCATCACCGAGTGGTGACGGGAAAGTGATGCTTTCATGATATGTTTCAATCAATGGGCCCTACGAGTTGAGAGGACTATATTAGGAACATACAAAGTGGGCAAAAAAATGTTAAATATGTTCAGCTGGACACATTCAAAAAACTAAAACAGCGATATACTCAATTTATTTGGTGAAACATTTTTACACTCAAAAAAATTGAGCAAATTTTAAAGCTGTGAAATCTTTTAAATATAATTTAGGAATTTGAGTAAATGTAATTAAAAATTCAAGTAGCTCTGTAGGACTACATTTAAGTAGCATTACATACAAAATTAAGTAGACAAATTAAAAGCCTAAGTTAATGTAACAGCAGCCCTAAGTCAAAACCACTGAAAAGATAGAGTAAATACAACTGGAACGCTCAGTAGATATGACTGAAAATTAGGCTTTTATTTTGCAAAACTAATGTGATCCATGTACTAAATGTCTTAAGTAAATGTACTTATTTAATATATACTATATTTACTATTTACCTGTATTTACTCTTTACTTAAATGACACCAAATGATATACATAAAACAATCATACACATGTTAACAGTGCAAACACTGTAAATCTTTATTTGTTCAGAACTGACTAGTGTATCACACGAAATGGTGTCCATAGTCAACCTGGTTTACTTTACAAATCACATATGTAACAATATCCACAGTATGAAAACAATGCACTGAAAACTAATACTAGCCAGCGGCATCTAAAACATGGATAAAACACTCACTGTTGCCAAAGTGCAGGTAAAAAAAATGCTTCTGTTCAAGAGCAACAGGCTGAACTGAGCTCTGCACATGGCTGAAATACACTAAGAACAGTGACACCTAACATCAGCAATAACTAGCTTTATTGCTAATCAGCCCCTTGACAGTAACTGGGCAGGCCTATACCATTATGTTAAAACGCCAAAGAGTACATTTCTACATTCTGATGCAATTTTGGAACGAATCACTTTGAGTGAAAAACATCGTTTTGCCAAGTACTGAGTAAATCAATGTCCTGTCCTTCCCACCCTTTCTCAAATCAAGAAGTTATTAAACAAAATGGCAAATGTAAGATCATAAAACAAAATCAAGGGACCAAAAACTAACTGGCACCTGGTTTCTCCTGTCCATCAGGAAACAACTGACAGTTTGAAAAATGTTGATGCTTACAATAAGCAAGACAGCCTATAATTTGGAATGAGTTTTTACTGTTTGCCCTCACTACACTTTGTTACATGTTACTTTGGGATTAAGACAATATGTCACTAAAATTTTAAGACATGCACACCTTGAAATTGGACAAAATCCAGATTAGTGAGAGCATCTCATTGAACAGTAGTTGACAACTAAGTACACAGGTAATTTTTCAGTCTTTGAACCTTGGTTGAAAGGTTTCCAGGATCCAGCTTCAGTAGCACTTTTTGGAATACCTCAAAAATGTATCTGAGATTCTGGGGGTATCTCAGATCCAAGGCATAGGTTAGTCCCAACAGATAGCAGCAGGCTCTGCTAAGATCCCCAAGACTGCGGAGGACAATGACGCCCTCAATTACAATCCCTACATCAGTAGGTGCATCATCTGATTGTCCCTGGTTCTGCAGCATGTAAATCTTCATGACCTCCTCTGCCAACTCCTTTTCTAAACCATCAGGAGCATCAGCAACCACCTGTAGACATGGGAGAGATAACTGGTTAGAGATCACTTTTGGCCTGCATGTTACAGGACAAACATACAAAGAGATATCCCTCAGTATTTACTAGAGCTGTAACAATATGAAAATTTCATATCGTGGTTATTCTAACAAAATTATCACAATAATCATTATTATCACAGCATTGTTGAAGTATGCTCAAAAAGTTCAAAGTACTTATACAACAGTTGGCGCCAACCAAGCAATTTGATTGTACAAGAGTCATCTCATGAGTGACGATATACAGCAGTGGTCCCCAACATTTTTTGTGCCACGGACCAGATGGCTTCCAATTTTAACAAAAGAGAACCAATATTTTTCACTATTTCACTTGAATTGTTTTCACAACCCAACTCTGGAAGAAATATCTATGTCCACAGGACCATATGATTCTGACACTGGAAGATTGGTTTCATTTTCACTGAACTCTGAATGCTTTGCAGTCATATCAGCCTTAAAATCTTTCAATGAATAGGACTTGTGTTTTCTACTTCTGTGTGTTGCGTAAGTCCCATATATGTTTGTCTGGAAATCACATCCAACAAAAGCACATTCGACGGTTTCATATCGTTTCAAGTGGGAGTTAATATGTTGAAAAAAAGTATTTTGTATTAGGATAAACTGAGTCACACATTTCGCATCTAAAAGATTGCACAACTTCCCTGTCCTCAGGTTCCTGGAAACTGTGGGATCAATGCAAGTGTGTGCGCAGGCCACCCCATGTCTTGAAAGAGCAAGGACAGTTTAAATGCAGACAGGGTACTGAATATCCATGACCAAAGGTACCGTGGGTCACTGGATAGTGCTTGAGAAGTCCTCCTTTTGATGAATCTACAAATGTGCAGAGCTTACACTGCCATCCCATCCATTGTCACCTATGAAAGGGGATGATAAATGGCAATTTTAATGCTACGTCAACTCATAAATACTTTTAGGGCTAACATGTTTTTATCATATAGATCTGTTGAAATGAAATCAATCCTAATGACACAGACAGGTTCCATTGCAAGTATGGTTGTAATGTTATTGGTTTTTAGTTACTGTGAATATTTCCAGCCAATATAATCACGTGGTCAAAATCAAGGTGTCGTACATGTAGCTTATTAACTGCTTTCCTGAACTTTAAGTTACTAACTTTTATAGTTATTTCAGTAAGTCCTCTTAGTGTCTAATATTCCGTTGCACAATTACAACTCATACAGGTACAACAAAATGGTAATTAGATAGTTGTCCAATAAACAGTAACCAGTATGCAACAGGTGAATAATAAAGAGAAAGCATTTACCTCCTCAATCTTGGTTCAACTCCACTTTCTTAGCAGTGCTGGTGCTGTGAAACAAAGGAAAATACTGAAATGAACAGACTTCACCGAAAATTCCCACTTTACATGCAATAGCCATTATCATTTGCACCCCCAAATCTGACAAAACGAGCTGACCAAGTGCTGCAATCCTCGTTAAAAAAAACACAACTGACTTACAAGAATAACACAAAAACTGTCATAAATAGAGACACCTCTATTTACCAACGTTTGACAGCGGACACAGCAGACATTGCGCGTCACACAGGTGTTGTTAGCTAAAGGCTAGCCAGATAACCGCGCAGCCACGTTGTGACGCATAATATAAACACTGCTACTGCAACATCTACTGTTTAATTAGCTTTTGCTGGCGTGTCACTTACCAAGATTTGCAGGCAGTTCTTCTCGTCACGGTGTTTCTCGGCTGGGTGCAGAAGCTGTATAGATAGCAAGACTTCGGCTGGATGCAGACTTTGTGTAGATAGCAAGATTTCCCATCAGGACCTGTGTTTGCGCGCGTTTAATGTTGCCCACGTGATCACGTTCAGCTGAACGTACCCGGTTTGAAAAATGCTGGACACGTCCGGAGCCGTCAGTCAGCGGTTCGACTTCCGGCTTTACACTTCTACTCCATGAAATTCCCTTTCCCTCTTTCCCTACATATACTGCGTATCTTCAAAATCACTTCCAAATAAACACATTTATTTTAATCTACAATATAACCTTGCATATTTAGACGGGATTAGATGTGTTTATCTTTTACATGTTTCAAAAAAGTTCCTACCAGAAAAAAACAACAACAAATCACTCAATTTCTTGAGTTTTTGTTAAAGATAAAGCATTATGATTTGGAATAACAAATTACTTAATTTTTTTTTTTTTTTTACACTGAATAGAACGATTACTTCATTCACAAATATTTTAATTGAAGTTCACTGAAAATATTAAGTATATCCAGAAAATATAAATGGCAAATCGCATACAATTTTCTTTTCGTGAAAATAACTTAAATATTAGTTGTGAATTTAAACAAAATTCACTGTTTGATTTTTAGGCATTTATGTTGGTATGTCCAACTCAAAAAAAACACTAAAGGGACATTTAAAGATTTTATTAAGCTATAATAGCTTTTATTTATTGTAATATTTACAAAGGCGCTGAATGAGTTTTTGCAGTGCACTCACCTGTCTGTCTGAGGAAGCTGTGAATGAGGCGACAGCTAAACAGGCAAAAACAAATACTCACCAGCGACAACTTCACACTAAGACACGATCAAACGGATCAATTTTCCACTTCCTCTAAAAGAAATGGACGACCCTCCAAATATGTTACTTCCATGAGAGCTAGGGGATGAGGGGAGTAACAAATATACAGAAAAATCTAGTAAAGAGGCAGGAAAACTGATTGTGTAACAAAAAAATTATAATCGAAGCACCACACACGCACGCTAGCAGCTGATCCGGCCCACTGGCAACAAGGATGAGGGTGGGTCGGCCTTTAACAATCTCCACTGATTGTGGAGTAGCTGCAGGTGCACCTAGACACACTGGAAAAAATGCTCCTCTCAAAACAAGAAAAAAAAATGATTTCAAGCAACTTTTACCTTGAAATAAGTGGAAAAAATCTGCCAATAGAACAAATGAAAAATGGCTTGGTAAGATTTCTTGAAATAAGATATGATATTTAGAATATTGAGATCTTAAAATTAGCTGAGAAAACTTATTTTAAGCTATATTTTACCAGGATTGTCAAGCTTAGGTGTCTTAAAATAAGCCAGACATGCTGAATAATAGTAGTTTTTCACTCAAAAATTGATTTTTGCTTTCATGTAGCCTCCTAATTTGAGATGTATTAACCCTCCTGTTGTCATTTATGGGCACCAAAAAATATTGTTTCCTTGTCTGAAAAAAATTCAGCAAAAAAATTCCCCAAATTTCTGAAAATTTGCAAAACCTTCAGGAAGAAAATTCCAATAATTCCTTAATTTTTTTCCTTCAAAGTTTTATTTTTTTAAAAATCCCCCAAATTTGGCAAGAAAATTCTTGTAAATATTTTCAAAAAATGAGTAAAAATCTTTCAAGAAAAAAAATCCTAAAAATATCTAAAGTGATTACATATATATCAGTAAAACTTGATTGCTGTGGTGGCAAATGAAGTCTTTGATTTCTGAGAATTAATAATTTTAGTCATGCTGCTTTGCGTAAAAATAGAGAACAAACAAACATAGAACTGGTTAAAATGCACCATTAACACCTCTTACACAATATCTTATTGTCTACTGTCACTTGTTTATGTCATTTCCAGCCAGAAGAAAGCTGTTAGTCAAATAAAAATTCGCTATAAATCGACACTTGGCTGTCTCTTTTCAGCTCCACCACTCTGCTCTATGTTGTGAGATTCTTTGACACATTAATGATACAGAACTAACTAAAAACAATTTGCATTTTGTACAGTACATTGTAGTGGAAATGACAGCGGCTGTAGGAGACAGGTGTTCCTTGTTCAAAAAAGAAAATGTCACAAAACTAAATACACTTTATTACTTTTAACATTTGCGTGCCATTTGTGTATAATATAAATGTATAGAACAGAACTATATCGTAATTAACCCTTTGAACCCATCAGTGTCTGGATGTTTTTCACTCCTGTTACATTTTTACTCACCATGGGTTCATTTTCACTGCAATATAAAGTCCTACACCTCAGTGGAAACAGCACAACCATGAATAAAAGGAGGGAGAACTCAAAAATGTCTTCTGCTCAGTGTGGCAATTTTACAGCGCCTTAAATAATTTCCGTCATGTGACTGTTGATCTCATTGAGTCATTCCTGGCTTTAAGGATGTGCCGATGAGTGATGATTTTTTTGTTTTTAACAGAATCTGGTTAGAACAACCACTTTATTTTCGGCATTTAAAAAAAATGAGACACAGAATAAAGTAATTTAAATGAGATATCTCAAGTTTCTTAAATTTCATTGTGTTTCCCAATGGAACTGCTTGTCACTGGTTAGTAATTCATGAACTGATAGAAAACTTCAATTTTGGAAATTGTTTTCTGTTTTTACAGTTTCTGGCTCTGAATAAATGGTGTAAATTTGACTTATTTTTTAAAAAAGAAAACATGCCTTTTAAACCAGCCAGCAGATTTTGGGGTTCAGGGTTAAAATGAAAGATTTTTTTTTTTTACTTTTGACATCAAGTTTATTGCTACGAAAATTAAAAATGAGAATGTTTCTTTTTCTTTTGTATGCCAGGGACACAAATAATGCTTGAAAAATGTCCTGATATTGCAAATGTGTCTATAACTTGCTGTTTGTTCCCTTTTGTATTTGAAACATCCAGAGGGGAAGATGTACTCAGTTTCCATCGACTCTTTCAACGTGAACTACTCCGGATACTCTGCGACTGAGCGGAGAATGCTGAGTGAGTCTCTCCTCCTAAATCTCTCATGAAACACTGCACTTATCACGTACTCGGCTAATGAAGTTTTATTGTCGAGACGGTCATCGTTCCTCTGATGCTCCATAATCCATCTGTTTATGCCCAGACATGCACGTTGCCATAGTGGTGCTGCTTCCCCTCAGCCTGGTTCTGTTGCTGTTTGGTGGCATCTGTGGACTGGTCAGCTCTCTGGCTCGAAGCACGGTGCTGCTCACCTGCACAGCCTCCTACTTCTTCATCTGCAGTAAGCTCAGGTTCACTTCCTTCATTCAGGTCTTTTTTTGTTTCATTTTCCCGTGTGTATACTTGCATGTGACGTCCAGAGCTTTATGAGGGCTTTACTGCGTGGGGAAATAGACAGTCGTGATGTTTTTTTCGTGCATCTGCTGAGATATTCTACCACCCATTCGAGACAGATCATTAAAAAAAAAAAAAAACCCAGTCTGGCATTTTTGCTGGTGGCCACACAGCTGAAAAATAAAGTCAGGATTTTCCATCTGCACGGCATTTCTCACAATGAGCCTCTTCTATCCAGGAGACAACACAGCTTTTATCACATTTCAGATTTACTGGCGGTAGAAGCACTGAAATGGCACATCGTTGCCAGCAAGTTGCTTGAGAGACATGGTTAATAAAAACAACAGATATATCACAGCAAGTACGAGCAAGAGGTTCACATTAAGACACTTCCTGCTTTGCATCACTCACCTCATTGTTAAATAAAACAGGAGCTATTAGGTGGTTATAGAAATGAAGGAGAGAAAATGGGCAATTTTCTTGACATATGATGAAAATAATTTCATGGGTGTGTTCAATGAGAAAGAGGACACCTCAGACGTGAACCATCCTCTCACTCTTTCTACCATTATTGTGATTGTTAATTACTATTCACCAGACCGAATCACAAATATTTAGTGAATTTGTGGATGGAGAATTCCTCCCACTGCATCACCAATTTAAATACAGCTCCAAAATCAATGACTATTGTAAATAAACAGGTGTCATTGCAAGCACAATTTCCATTTGATGCTTTAGTTGTTCTCATTGAGGAGCAGAATAATCAAAAAATAAGATTAGAGGGGCACAAAGCAAACACAATTTCCCTGTTTTTTTTTTCATTTAGATTAGAAAATTGTCACAATCACTGTGGTGGTAATTTACTGCAGCAGCCTTTATTCTTACTAGCTGTGGAGTATTTGGTGGACTAAATGCAGGCTATGTATACTCACAATTTATATATATGACTGCTGAGTGTGGCAGTAAAGCAAAGCCATGTGGTTTATCTGAGCAGATTGGAGTGCTTTATGTGACTAAAACTGACCTCAGTTACAGCTGTTGAGTGGCCAAAGAGAGTGAAGTTTATTACCAAGACTGACCGGCTGTGTGATTTGGCCATATTGGTTAAGTATGCATGAACAGGCAGGTGCTTGTGCGTCTTTTAATGGGTGTGTGTGTAGATATTTTTGCCTCTGCTATATCGGAAGCACTTCATCCTGTACTCTGTCAAGTGGGTAATGAGAGCATTTTTGGTGAACAATGAACTAAAATTGCTTTGGAAACAGCTGCATGCTAAAGTTGTGTCAGTCGAATTTGCTGTATAAATTTCCCACTGCCTTTAATGCCCATGAAGAGACACCTACCTGGTGGATTATGTAGGCCATAAAATATTATAAATGGAAAGTCTCGTAGGAATAATATACCTCCAACATCAATATTATATTTTAGCTGGTGGTATAGCTGTTATTGTTATTGTGTGTCTTTCTTTATTGTCAAATCAAGTCACTGGTATTTATATAGCACATTTACAGTACCTATGAAAAGTATTCACCCCTATTCGAAGTTTTGCTATTCAATATTGAATTATCAATTTAACTTGGCTTTATTGACAAGAATTCCCAAGAAACCACCAGACTAGATACCACATTTTGCAAACATCAAACACTGCATATCATCACAAACACACCATCCCCACCCTGAAGCATGGTGGTGGCAGCATCATGACGTGGGGATACGTGTTGCTAGCAGGCCAAGGAAATCTCTCTTGTTAGATTTGTTTTCCTGCAAGACAGCAGACCGAAGCATCCGGACAAAGCCGCACAGAAGTGGTTTAAAGGAAACAAGGTGAATGTTCTTTAGAGGCTGAGTCAGAGCCCAGACCTTAATCCAATGAAGAATTTGTGGCAGGACTTTAAAAGGGCTGTTCACTCATGATCTCTGTGAAACCTAACAGAGCTTGAGCAGTTTTACAAACAAGAATTGGATAGAAATGCTGTGTCTACTTTACTTTTTATGGGCACTATACAGCAACAGACATTGAACCAAGGTCCTTTCCAATAGAGAAACAAGATTAATGTTACAAATCTACCCAATAAATCTAAATACTAAGGTTAAGACCTTACAGTATTGAATATTATTCACATACCTAATTACTAAGTTAAATATTATGATTAATGACCTGTAATAATATACATAGAAATCCTATTCATTCAAAGATTCTGTTTGAGCAAAGTCTTGGTGACACTGAAGAGAAAGAATATTAAGAAAGATATATTTATGAACATGTATTGATTCAAAAAATAAACTGGAAAAACTAGGCATATTAGAAGTATATCTGCCATATCAAATAAGCAACAGACAAATCTAAAAATGGTGAGCAGGGTTTCCCAAACTCTTTATCTTTTAACTCCACACCCCCTAAAAAGTTCCCAGAGATTCGCTATCCCCTCTATGCCCAGAGGGGGTTGAAGCAGATGAGCACATGCACTAATAATCTTATCCAAACACAAGCACAATGTCAACATAAACCAACACAACAGTGTAGCAACCACGATATTATTTTATAGTAATTTAATACAGTTTAGCGGCAGGATATGCCAGTCACAGTAATCTCCATGTATAAACTGTGGTGCTGAGTAAACATGCAGTAGGTAGGACCAGCACACTCACTTTTGTTCTCCATCTTCTGTAGTTCTTTTGTAATTAAGCCATCAAACATCTCACGAAGAAGTCCCAATCCTTACTTTGGGCATCATCAGTTTGTTATGACGCATTCCTGCTTGAATCGAGCATGATTTTGTGAACAGTTAACATCATTCATTAGTCATTAATAAAGGAAAAATCAAAAACAATGTCCCATCCATGAGATTGCCACTGAGGTTTTTGGCCTAATTTCAACTGTCAATAAATCTGGATACATAATGTATGAATAAAAATCAATATTTCTTCATGTGTATTTTTAAATGCAGTTGATTTACTGTCAGTATTTGTGAAATTGCATTTGAATAACTTCATCTTTCACTGTTGCTGCAATATGTGTCAAAAACAAAATTATCTTTAAAGTCACATGATGCAACTTTTTTCTTAATATCTTTAATTGATGAAAAGGAAAAGTTTCCAACCTACCACTCATCACGCAGGACTGTTTACACTAAAAAGATATCTGGCCTGAGGAGACCAGTCATCTGGTGAGACACTAAAAAGTTCGAAGGGCCGAAAAGAAGCCGCTAACGTGTCAATGTGAGGAAAGCAGCGACTAACAAGATAACGATCATATTCTAAATATTGCAGTCACTACTTAACACAATCAGAGCAAGAATAACTGAGTTAATGGACTCATCCGTCTTTCATTTTAAACCATTATACACCGGCGTGCTGTTTCTTTTGATGTGTATTGAGTCTGTGCCATAAAGGTCACAGAATTAACTTAAAATAAATGAGGAAACTGTAATAATATCAGCGTTGGCGTCACAGGTAAAAGGACATGTGCTAAGATGTCGTACACACTGCAGCAGTTTGAGAATTAGTTCTAGCAAATCATTTGAGTGATGGGGTGAGGCATGTTGGTGTTAACCATGTTAACACTGACCGGGTTGTTACAATAATCAAGTTACTCTTGTACAGAAAAACTCTCCTTCCAGCGCCTTCTGACTCCCATAAAGAGAAGCTTGTGATGGACGAGCCCTTATTTAAATAGACTCTTTATATTCTCACTTTAACAAGCAGCACATGGTGATGTGTTGACTGGACTAAAGGCTTGAATTAGATTGGAGTCATCTCATGAACTTGTTCATTGTCTGACTTTTAGAACATCACACCCAACCACCCCGTATCCAGGCCAGTCTTTCTTTTTTTGTTTTTTGGCTTCGCCGCTTTGAACATTTCCTTTGTTGTGTTCGGTGTTCAGCTTTCTGCTGTTCTTGACTTAGTTACACTCTGGAGCAAGTGTTTAGTTACTCTTTAATAGGTAAACATTTCCAGATTTTGTCCTCAATCAGCTTGCATTGTGTTAATAAAAAAACTGACACAAACGGGGAACAGTTTGTTAACACCAAAGGGTGAGAATAAGATTGTGCCTTGAGAAACAGCCAAAGAATGGGGTAACATATGCATGCACAGTCCTTTCTACACACACATACTGCATATGTGGGGATATATGTGGTGATAATTACAATTCTCTGTTAATTGCTTTGCTCTGTCTTCAAGCTAGTGTTGCAGCTACTTTCTCACCAACCATTAAACAGCTTAATGAGTATTTGTCTTGCAGGGTTGCTCCATCGTCTCCTTTGCACTTGATTTTCAGTGTAACCGACGTTGTTAGAAAGATTTCCTCTGAAATCAAAGGGCATCCATGTTGGAAAACCAATCCATGTTTATATGTACATGTCAACTTACATTATTATCTAAATGTTTAGGTGTTAAGCTACATGGTAATTTTTGAGTAGTAATTCTAATAGTACTATGAGTATGGCTGTAATTTTATCAGTTAGTGTAGCTACACCTACACATCTCCACAGCACTCTATCAGCCGTGGAGAATAGTTTTCCTACACCTTATTATCGTCCTGCAGTAGGATGAAGTGCTGTGGCTTGCTTGTGTCTCTTTAACCCAAACACAACAGTCTGGGTCGTTGCGAAGCCCAGGATGTAGCAATGGTGTCTCTGCAAAATAGTGTTGGGGTCAAGCTGTTTTAGTGGAACACTTACGTGCAAGTAGGCGAGCACTGTTTTAAAAAAGTCAAGCAGGTCTGTCGTATCCATGTTTTGGCAAAACCTGCCATTTTCAGTGTGTAGGCTGCTGCTCGGAGGTTGTTGTTTCAACACAGAGAGATAGTGGAAGGGGAAGAGAAAGCTGCACAAAACGCACAGCAGAAATGGCAGGCTTTGGTGAGTCAGACTAATAATCAGTTCATCTGCCAAATATTTTTGATTAATCACTGGATGCTGGTCAGCCATGGCATTAAAAACACTGACATGTGAAGTTTAAATTAATTTTTGATGTTCATCACCTTGTTACAATGCAATGCTTCTGTTGGAAATTTTTTAAGTCTTGGGTGAACAGCACTACAAGAACAGTACCAGATGGTAGCAGGTGAATTATGGTCAATTTAATTTGACTTTGTTGACATGAAACAACAAAACAAGACTGCTGGTCTGATAAAAAATGAGCTTTTTGGCCATTGGACTAGATTCGATGTTTTTCGAACACCAAACACACCATTCCTACAGTGAGACACGGTGGTGGCAGCATCATAATGAGGAGATTATTCTCATCAGCAGAACCTGGGGAGCTTGTTAACATAGAGGGTAAAATGACCCAAACGGTAGCAGCGTCCCACAGCCAGACAGTGCACCCCATCACACTGCAAAAACTGCTGGGGAACAGCTAGAGGAACATGATCAAGAGACCAGGCACAGACTCCAAACATCTCAAATCCCAATATGATCTAAAATCTGCAGGATGTCATGAAACAAGCCTGGTCCACTAAGGTCCAGAACCCACAAAACCTGAAGGATTTCGTAACGCCGGACATCACAGGACGCTTCCAGAAGTCCCATGTTCATGCCCTGTTATGTCATTGCGCTACTTTTTCTAACTTTTTGTGTGATTAACATGGCTTAGTTCTATTTATAAATGAACACATGCAGGCCTTTGTCCCAGACCAATCCTGCACTCGCCTGCTGCTTTGACTGCTGCTCCTCTGTCCTGCCTGATTGGACCATTATTTCAGCGCTGCTCTCCTGTCAGGTGGCAACAGTCATCCCAGCAAGTGTTCAAAAGCTCAGGAAAACTGTGTTTTGTTCCGTGTTTCTTGAACCTGGTTCATAGCAGACCTGAGTATTGCTTGGCTGAATGTATGAGACACTCATCACTGGAGGTTGAATCAGGTTAAAGGGTTTTGTTAAGCACAGTATGAGGTTTAAGTGTTAAAACAGCAGATCTCAAAGTGCTGCTCCTGTCTGTACTTTTGGATTTGGTTAGTGAATGCAGGTACGGCAGCACAGGATATTCATTCTGAGTTCTTATCTTGTTAATATTCGATACATTAGTGAGTTTACAAGTTTAAGTTAGAAGCATCAGCAGGGTCGTGACAGGCCTGATGGGTCAGAGCAGATGGTTCCAATCAGGTGTAGACCAATTGTTAGTTATATTACTGGATCAGATATTCAGCAATTGTGCTGTTTTTTTAACCAATAACATAAATTCATTAAAAAATGTGCTACTTTAGGTTTGGTACGGCCACCTCTCTCTGTGTCCCGCCCACAACGCTATCTGATTGGCTACAGATCATGAGTAATAGCCAATCAGCTGAGAAGATCATGTTGAAAAGTTTTCTTATAATTAAACATGTAATGTATAATATGTAATGGCGTGTAACACATATATAAGCAAAGGCATTTCAACAAAGTTTTGTGTTGGAGTTTGGAGTTACAATTCTGACACCAATATTTTTAATTTTTTCTGCAAATGTATACCAGTTCCAAATATTTGTTATCGATGCCATTGATTACCCAATCATCAAAAAATAAAGAAGTAAATAAACAGTCATGTTGTGGCTCATCGGTGTATGCAATGGCAAACAAAGCTGGAGATCTGAGCAGTTGCTAAAATCAGTTTGGTAACATGCTAACTTTAGCATGTTAGCATGCTAACATTCGTCAGTTACCACTAAACACAGAGTTCCACTGAGGCTGATGTGAACGTCACGTTACTAGTTTTCCTGATATTTAGTTAGAAACCAAAGTGGTGGACAAATATATATTTTCACCCGAGAGATCAGTAAAAGGTATTTCACTAATGTTTGTACCAAATCTTTTGACAATCCATCGATTAGTTTCGATATTTCATTCTGAACCAAAGTACAGCACTAACCCCACATTGTAATGTGTAGCAGCACAACACTACACTGCTAAAAATGCCCGTAAAAGTTTCATTAAATCCAAGTAGACATTATACAGTCTTTCTTCACTAACTTGTAACTATCCAACTGTCCAAAAGCAGACAGTAATTACAGTGAATAAAAATGCCAGTAAATGTTTGCTGTTTCCGCCAAATATCAGACATCAAAACTGATCAACTCTCTGTCAGTCAAGATGATTCCAGTTTTAGCGATAGTTACCCTTCCTCTGTATTCAGTCATTTCTCGGCTGTGCCTCTGCTTGTTTTTCCTGTCCCTGAGCTCTTTACGATGAGGTGCATAAAAATGAGACATCAGATGCAGTTTTCTCATCATATTCCTAGTTTGTAGCACCTTGGGGTGTAATTGTAATAAAATCTTTATTAGATCCGCCCTGGGTAGCTCCACTTGCATCCCCTTAAAACCAATAGCAAGCTGTCAAAATTAAAAGGGTTTCCAATAGCAACAATGTGCCGATCATGTGTATGTCGCGTCCTCTTCTCTGCTGACGAAGACAACACGTGTCAGTGCATTTCCTGTGTCAATAAGAGATTTTTGGGTCGCGTCATGAGTGGATTGATGCTGCTGTTGTTTGAATTGATGAGAACTCAGGATGAATCTGACAGATTCGTAATTGCTGGAACTTGATGCCAGTTTGTGCAGGTGTTAGCGATACTGAACAGCATCACATGCAAGGCTAAGGAAACCTCAGTACATGTCCAGACAGGGACGTTCTTTACCTCTTCATACATGTGAGATTTGAGTCACGTTGCAGCTTCTCTCCCTACAGATATGACATAACTCTTGTTGCGGTTAGAGCCACTTGTCCTATTGTCTCCTCACATGAAGCCTTGTTATATGCTCAAAGGCCCTATGGGCTGACAGTGACATTGGATGATACATCCTGTGGAACACTGCTTCTATTATGTAACCACACGTGTATAGATTGTATAGACATATACAACGTTTTACAATGATTGAGATGAGATTGAACTTTATTAATCCCAGAGGAAATGCTTTAAAAGATCAGTCATAAGGCAGTTGCAGATCATCAGCTTTTATAAATGTCATAAATAAAGGGCCTTGATAGCAGTTTTACCACATATTTGGTAAAATGCTTGGATGAATGTTTTCATCTATAAGGCAGCTGTTTTCTGTTTGTTTGTTTGTCCCCGAATTCCCCAAATGAATATTAACATCCAGCTGAGTTTGATGACCCAGAATTTACATAATGTCTGTTTTCTGGATGTGCATTAATCTGCAGGTCTGTTTACTCTGTGTGGTGCGAGTCTCTACATCGTCTACTCGCACCAGGCCCTGGCTGAGACCGAGAGGCTGGTGGGGCAGGAAGGTCTGGCATACATTCGCACCTCCTTCGGCTGGTCTCTGGGTCTGGCCTGGCTCTCCTATGGCCTGGAGCTCCTCACGGGAGTCCTGCTGCTAATAGCTGCAGAAAAGGTCAAGCTGCGACACAGCAGCCCCACTATGGCCTGATGCAGTCCTCCACAGTTAACCCACGTTGTTGAAGAAAGGTGCTGAACTGTGTGTGAGCTCCAGAGGAGGAACAGTCAGGTATGTGGTTGTGCTTTACAGGAAGGTACCACAGAGCAGATGGAAAGTTCTTGAGGGGTTGACGGGGTTGAACTGATGCTGTGGACTGATTTAAAGGTAGATTGAAGCCTGCTGACTTGCAGCAGGTGAAGTGAGGAGGTTAAAATTGACCAATTCCACCCTCTGGTGGTGTGAACTGAAATTGCACCTGATCATGCTGATCGTTTCCATTTGTGCCAAATGAATAAGTAACATGTAAAGATAATGTAATGATAAGTGAAATTTACAGTTTACAATATTTCACGTAGAAACTGTCCATATTTTTACCTGTATTTGTTGCTTTGTCATAAATGTGCCATGTGTTGTTGTGTAGCATTGTGTCAGTTACATGTTTTTCTACAGCAAAAAATGTAAATAAGATGTGTTACATGTAAGTACAACTTAAAAATGTGACAATATTTCACCAATTTATTGTCTGAGTCCAGGGATTTTTACCACTTTATTCTCCAAGTCCTGTTTCTCATGTTCCTTCAGTATTGTGGATATTAAAAACAGTGTTTTCTCCTGGAAACAAAGTTGGTTCTCATGTTGGGTCAGAATTACTCTGATGTAGAAATTGGGAGTAGCTGGTTAATGGGTGGTTTAATGGTGTTACACAATTAATGTACAAACTAAATGTAAATGTAGTCAGTTACTGACAAAAATTATGTCAATAAATTACAGTTGCTAATGAAAATGTTAGTGATTGTGAAGGGTTAAATCCAAACATACTTTTTGGTAAAAGGTTTATGTATAGAATGTGAGTCTGTTGCTCTGTGTCTTTTCACCATGAAGAAGTGGTTTCTTCTGACAAATTTCTGGTTAACATGGGTCATTTCTGAAGCCATTAGAACAAATTTAGAGTGCAGCACCATCAAACTGCATCGTGAAGCGTGTAAACAAGTGTGTGCAGTAACAAGCTTGCTGTGACTAACAATATATCTGTGGTTTGGAATTATTTCCAAGCCCTCATATATCAGAACCGGAAATTGAGAGTCGGACAATATCGGCATATCGATTATCGGCAAAAAAAACGATATCGGACATCCCTACTGTATACATTTATATACATAATACTCAGTTCACAATATGACATAATGTGACCAGAATGTACAAGTGTCACACACAAATACTTTACAGTTTAAAAGAAGCCACACATACAAGCCTAGAGCACAAATAAAGACTGACACATGCTACTATCTGCCTTAGTTTGTATATTCCAACTGAGTCATACCTCTTTCATACATTACAAGTGTGAAAATAAACTTCCTCAAAGGACACAGGCACTTATCTGTTGGAAATTATACAAGGAACAATTGATTAAATTGTGTGGGGGTTTCCGAGTCCCTTCAATTCCCGCCGCCCGCTACATATTTAGGTCACGCAATTCTGTATCCGTACACATGCATAACACACACCTGTGCTCAGCGCAGGGTCAGTTTTTATTACAGGTTTCTTCCATCGGAAAAGATACGACGACTGAGCAGCCTTGGCAGAGTAATGTGCTCTCTGAATGCTTTTCTTATTTTATGTTTTCCCACAGTTCCACAGGTAATATATTGGACTAAAAAGGAACAATTTAATATATATAGCAAAGGCCGATTTAGAGAATCTTTAACTTTGTATAGCATTGCGATTGACTTTGACATTTTAGCTTTGATATACTTTATATGTGGCTTCCAGGATAATTATTCCACCAAGAAATGTGGCAGAGTTATGTGGCCATCGTGGTACGTTTGTCTGTCTGTTCACAACATTGCTCAAAAATGGATGGATTTGGATGAAATTTTCAGGGAAGGTCAGAAATGACACAAGGACCACCTCATTAGATTTTGGCAGTGATGCGGCTTATAGTCTGGATCCATGGATTTGTTTAAGATTTCTCTATCATTATGAGATAGTGGCACGGCGTCACTGTAACTATGACAACCAATGGATGCTACGTCATTTGCCTGCTGACGATCACATGATTGCGATGCTACTACAAATCCACCGCTGCGGACTTATCGGGACTTATCTGTCGGAAATGACACAACGACTGAGCAGCCTTGGCGAAGTACTGCGCTCTCTGAGTGCTTTTCTTGTTGTCAAATATCGCTTTGATTTCAACACCATTTACTGTGAGTTCACATGCTGAATTAGTCTGATGATTACCAAAGATCACAAACTCAGCTTGATTTAAAGTCAGCGTTAGAAATTCTATATTATTATAAGCACACTTATACAATGATCTTTTAGGAGAGATGTTAAAAAAAAATCATAAGACAACGGATGCCTCACTGAGTCATTTTTAATGAGATGACAACTTCCATGCTCATTCACAAACATCACAGTGCTTCTAGATAATACAAACACGCTTTCTCTTCATTTATACAGAAATGTAGGCATCAATACTCCGATTGTATGAAACAAACAAGTCATAAATTCAGCCCCTTTTACATTCTATGAACACATTACCATTTTAATGCTGAAGGATCTCATGTATCCAGAATTACTGAAAACCCTCAACGGACTGAAACTGACCGGATCTTTAAGGCAAAGTGATCCACCACACATACTAATGGCAGGCAAACTCTGGCAAACATTAGGCCTTTTGGAAATTACATTTACAAATAGTGTAACTAAACAGTAAAATAAATAATAACGTGTCAAATAATGAAAGTTCATTGTATGTTACAGATGGTAGCAGTTTTTAGGGAAGAACCTCCATCATATTAGAGGCGACTGGCCTTCTGCTGTCTACTGCCATTTATCTTTATGACAGCCAACTTCCTTGAAAGTCTTGATGCTTTAATCCATTACCGTCATTTTTTCATTATCATCCTCGTCTCTGTTCACCATTTCATTTCCATCGCCCAGCACGGATGTTGATGAAGATCATTCCAGGCATCTCGGCACCTGCTCAGTCGGACGGATCGCGTCGCTTTCAGCTCCAGTTATCTTGACGATTCATCCACAAAGAAAAACACAAGTAGGTGTTTGAGTCTCAGCGCTGCCACAGAGGAGTCAGTCCTAACAAAATGTGTCTCCTGAGGCGTTGGTGTTTCTCCAAGGATTCAAAAAGAGGAGGAAGGGGAAGAAGAGGAGGACACATCAGCCGGGCAGGCAGACCTTCCCAGCAAACAGCAGTCCCACTATGGTGAAGAATATGGACAGAATGAAGAGAACGTAGGAGGAGCCCACCACTGTGTTGTTGGGCAGCTTATATGGCTGTCCTCCGACCTCGTTGACGTAGAAGCCGATCGGGAATATGAGAGCAGCCATACAGAACAGGACCACTGTGGCAGGAGAGAAAAACAGGAGAGAAGCATCAACACCCCCTCCAGACGTGATGGACAACCTGGGCTGCTTCTGAAGCTGAGACGTGGAAATGCGAGGAAATATTATGGAGGAGATCCGCTGATTAGAAAATAATCCAAACTCAGAAGAACAGCTCTAGGATTTAGCAAGATTAGGGTTAAACTGTGGGTAGGGACACTGCTGAAACAGCTAAAGGTAACTGATGAGTGGGTGAAACAGCTTAAATTAAAAATACATTCACTTTTATTTGTATCGCACTTTGTGGAAACAAGGTTACAAAGTGCTTTACAGTAATAATTTTTAAGCTGAATGTCTTTGGCTTGTGGATAAAATATGACATTTGAGGATGTAATCTTGGGATTTGGGAAACACTGATTGACCTTTTTTTTTACCCATTTCTAACACTTCTTAGATCAAACAACTAATCGATTAATCGTAAAGATAATCACCAGATTAATTGACAGTGGAAATAACCATTAGTTGCAGCCCTACACATAAGCTAAAGTAGTTTTGTTATTTTTTTACCCGGTGAATGTGCACATTTGAAAATAGTGGGCAGAATAACATGTTAATTCCACTCTAACAGAGACCTGCTGTTCTCTGCAATTAGGTGGAATAAATATGTGCATATATTGACATCAGCAACTGAGCAAAGTGAGTTGGAAAATATTTTGAATATGAGCCAAAATCCAATACTGTGCATCCCTGGTTTTTAAGGTCAACTTTAGTATAATGACAGATTTCTACTCTCTGATTATCATTAAAGGGTTATTAATGCACAAACAACAGGATTCACTGTGAACTCACATTCACTTGTATTGGTTGATTGTATATCACTGCAGAACACAAAGAAAACCACAGGGAGACCACTAATAACACAAGGACACATATTAAATGGTGATTATAGTAATAAAAGAAAGAAAGATGTGAAAGAAATTTCACGGAGACATAAGAAAAGACAACCACGATAATACGACACTCCGACTGCACGGACTCTATGCCACGTATTCATGTGATGGTGGATGTTGTTGATGTGGGTCTGCAGTGGATTGTGTGTCGCTTTGAGTGTCGTGGGACGGATAATCTTCCTTCCTTTAAAGGAGATAAGAAAGGAAGCACTGAAGCACTTTTCCTTAGCTGTTGAAGAATCTGACCAGCTCTTATCATGGCTCGGTTAGGAGCAAGGAAGACTATATAAGTGCAACTCCAGCTGAGATGCTGAACCTGAGCTTATTTTGAAACAGCGATCAGGTCTTCATCAGCGCACGGCTGCATTTGAAGCCTCTACAAGTTCCGGTTTAGCTGGAGCCGATCAAACCTGCAGCAGACCTGCTCATCTGCAGGAAGAGAGAAAATCAATTCTATCTATTTATAGCGTGCAATGGATCCCATGATGTGAGTGAGGACATCAGAACGACACATATGTGGGTGAAATAAGAGCGGAGAGCCGTTCGTGAGGGGAGAAGACGAAAACGAACACCTACTCCCTGTGAAGGCGATCCATCGGGCGTATCGCGTGGCCTCGCGGCGCCAGTGTGACATCACCAGCAGACCACAGGTGACGGTGAGGGAGATGATGCCCAGGATGATGAAGAAGAGGGTGGTGATCCACGCTCGGGGCAGCTGAGGGGGGATGCAGGTTCGGTCCCGGCCGTGGATGGTCTGACACTGGCGGACCAGACCCACAGTCAGAGAGCCTGGATGGACGAAGGAAGGAGAGTCAGAAGTTAAAAAATGGATCCTTCAGCAAAGTAATGAAATTAGAGGTTAAATGTCAGCAGTAAGCCGTTGACTCTTTTTACTGTGTGACGCACACAGCTGTCACTTCAGAACTATAGAGCTTATTAATTTGACTTTTCCAGTTAACACAAGGTGAAGTCTTTCTGGCTGACACAGTCAACACAAGTCTGAAATAAACTGTGTCTGAACATAAAGGCTCCTGCAGCAGAAGGTAAAGCACAGACTGAAATATTTAATTCTCAGACAGGAATCAGAAGCCAGAAAAGTACATTTTAAAATAGTTTTATCTGCAGTGTGTATTACTCCCCAGAAACTCACACTACAGTTCAAAAGTTTGGGGCCATCAAAAATAAGCTTTTTTGACAAATAGCTGGAATATGAAATGATAAAAACTTTTTATTACAAGGATATTGCAAGGAAACGACCTCACCAGGTCATTTGTGACCCACATATGCATCTAAGGGTAAGTGTGTGAGGGTGCTGATGCAGACTTTGTGATACTTTTAATGCTACCTCTCTGTGAGTCCATGTATCGACAGGCTTTCCTTCCTATTTCACTTTTTTTCAATGTCATTACGGCAGACACAATAGCATGTCCCAGACCTCTTTGTTACATCATTTGGACACCTCACCAATCCCCATACCTGAATACTACAGCTCAGTGAGGGTTTAGTACTTCAGCCTGAAGGAGGAGACTGGGACAAAGTGATGCACCATCCGCACAGATTCACAACAACAACAACAACAACAACAACATCCACTACGGCGTGATTACAGTCTCCTACGTCCTTACTGTGATGACCTCTCGGGGTTGTTCTGGTTCTAATCAGAGCAGTTGTTATTGGCTCAGCAGGTGGCTGCAGACGACCCACTTCCTGGTTTGATTATGTTATCCTGGTTTACTCCTCCTGGTTGTGGCTTCTTCACACACTCACATACTCACACATGCACTGATTTCCACGACCTCATGTTGGGAGTATTTAATGTGGCCTTTAATTTAGCTTTATAAAGTATTCTCTAACTGTCGTCCTGGTGTGTGTCCTCTTTTGTTGTGGCCACTTAAGCCAGGTTGTTGACCTCACGATATTTTCCATGAAGATCAAAGACAAGACACATTTGTGGACTATTCAACTGCAACCAATGCTTCAAAACAGCAGTCCACAAACCAGTGGGTGACGTCATGGTGGTCCAGTCCTTACACGCAGTCTGTAGATGATTATTGCAGTAGACGAGTATGTGACTGGGGGGTGATTTTCACATGTGATGTTTAAGTGAAGGTTCGCACTGTCTTTGGCCAGAATTCCTTTCGCCGGCTGCAGCAATCGATTGGAATTCCCTTCAAAAATCTCCGAAACTGTCATTGCTTCCATCACCTTACATCTTTAAGCAGAAGCTGCAGCAGAGCCTAGCTGGCCCACTGCACATGCTGACTGTTTTCACTGAATTGCTAGCATTAATTTAGGGTGTTTCTAATCTCTGTTTTAACACTTTTTTATATATGTATTGTTTGTTATCTTTCTTCCCGCTGGGGCCACTTGCCAGGTCATCATTGTAGATGAGAAACTGTTCTGAACTGATCTTACCTGGTAATATAAAGAAGAAAAATGTTTTAAAAATTTCACTGTTACTTAAACGGTCCGTGGTCGTTAATATTATCAAAAACTATTTAAAAATAACATTTTCAGGGGCTTTAAATGGCATTTAGATAGAATTGCAAAGAGACATCTTGTATCATATCTATAGCTTTGGGTTTGCATGTTTTATTCCACCTTAATCTACTTCCCAGCAACATGTGACATTATTCGTCCATATGTTGACTCTCTCTGTGACATGATGACCTTCCAGGAGTCTCCCTGTTTCCCCCACAGTGAACGGTCGGTATGGAAACAGGCCGATGGGCTTCATGCCAACAGCAGCAGTAACCCCTCCCCTCGCCCTTCCAGCGATTCACAAATGACGTCAAACAGATTCAGGGTTCTGGCGTGAACCACCAAAGCGCCGCCCACATGGAGAGAGCAGCGGAAATGAAGAAATCAGCGACACGAGTCATCTGCCGGCCTCCTGTGTCACAAAGCCTCGTGGTTGCTGTGATGTCAGGTAGGTAGCAGCCACCAACATGAGGAGGCCAGCAGAGACTGCATCTGTTCCACTCTGCAGCCGTCCTGAAGACACCACACGGCCAACAGCACATAATGAGAACGGAAAAACGCTAAATGAAATCCTCCCCCGCCGTCATTTATTCATTTGTCTCCCTCTTTTTTGCCGTTGTTTCCCAGAATTATCTTCAGAGAGCAGTTAGAGCCTCGCAAGGAGACGCACAAGAGGAGCTTTTTACATTTTATGCATTTATAAACCCAATCAGGGCGATTTAAACCCAGAGAGTGTAGAATTAGCATAATTGTCGTGGCGGCCGAAATTACAAGTCACCAATATGACAAAGAGTGCAGGAAAAACACAGGGAAGCACTGAGATGTCTTTTAATTAGGCAGAAAATTAAATAAAATACGCTGCATTTGAATAAACATCTGGAACTTTTAGCAATCACAACCCCTCAATTTAAATTTAACAGTTTAGCCTTTTACACACGAGATAATGTGCAAAACACATTGAAAATGTATGGACGTCTAGTTTTTATTCCTGCTTCTTTTACTAGAGAAGAGCAAATGAAATGTACCTCTTTACTTCAGCCCTTCCATAATGTTGATAATCCTAAAAACATTCCCCACCATCTCCTACATGCTCCTCTATTTGTAGCCATCATGCCATGAAAATACAACCAATCTTTTTTTTTTTTTTTTAAACAGATGTTATTTTGGGCATTTTGAGCCTTTATTATGGAGCACTTGAAGAGAGACAGGAACCGTGGGTGAAAAGAAAGAGGAAACAACATGCAGTAAGTCATGCCATGGGCCCAAATCAATCAATGCCTGGAAAAGCTTCAGTTTTTGAACGTGGATGAAACAATGGGCGATGATACCACCACCGGGATGAAGAGAACATCAGGTCTGAACCACATCCTCCTGCTGACTGACCTATTCCCCCAACACACAGGATATCCTGTTCCTTCCTTTCTTTCCACTGGGTGGGGGACAACGTAAATAGAGCATTCATCTCCCAGCAAATTCCAGATCAGAACACAATGAAGCCGTGGGTCCAACTGACATGTGCTTTTGGTTGATGCTATTGTGGAAACTCGCTATAATGTGATGAGGAAACAAAAATGAAATTCATATGGATGTGGATTAAGGTGGCAAAAGAATAAAAGACAGACATGGTGAGATATAAAGATAGTCTTTTGTTAAAGCTGGATGAAACGGAAATGAGGAGGACATTAGATTTTTCCAGCTGTAACAGACTGTGGAAAAGAGTTTACTTTTAATCATTGCTTCATTTGATATATCCGCTTTATCCTGCAGAGGGTTGTGGGAGATGAAGATTCGTTCACTTGTAATCATCTCCATTCTTCTTAGTGAATATGTGTTATTTCTGCAGCGCTGCTCTCTAATTCACTTCATTTTCCTGCACCGTCGCTACACTCGTCCAATAATCTATTTGCTCTGAGCCAATCAGCCCCTAGAGCTTTTTTTAAAAAAATAATTTTGCTTCTATCACTCTTCCTCCCATGCTGCTGACCCTGCATCCCTCCTCCTCCACATCTCCACCTCATCTGGATGTCTAAAGCATCTCTGCCAATCTCCATCAGCCATCTGCTGACTTTGCTCCACCACCAACCTCCAGAATTCTGTCCTCATCTCCTGCCTTCATCAGCTCTATGATGCTGCTTCTTAGTGGAGTCGAACTGTGAAGATACTTTGATTCAACGCACTCATGTTTCTGCAATAAGCCTCTACACTGTATTTTCATCTGATCTCTTCTAACTGAACTGACTTTGGCTGGAAGTTAGCATGCAAATCTTTAGATCGTGAAAGTAGAAAACCCGTGGAAGCACAATGAGAACGTACGACCTCCACCCAGCTAACCAGCAGGTTTAGAAACCAGAACCTTCTCACTGTGAGGTGTGAGGAGTGAGAAGGTTCTGAAGGTTCTCTGCATCACTTCGCTGCCCCGACGTTTACTTCCAGAAAGAGTCCAGAGATCATTCACAAGAAGTGCTAACCTCATTGTGTTTCACACCATCATCCAGAGCGTGATCTGATCAGCCTGGAGGGATCACAGCTGCTCATTTGTCACTTCCCTGCCCAGATGTATCCTGATATTGTGCAGACTGAAAGGCATTTTGGTTCAAGCCTGTTCTGGTCACCAGCTGGAACAAACCATTCACACATAAGGAGGAGAATAGGAGAATGTGCCAAAAGGAAACTGGTGCTGATCATTTCACACAATTTCATACCCAAGAACTGACTCCTGAAAATAAACTGAATATAACTTTAAGTACCAATCAGCTGCTTTCTTTATCGAGATGCAGCATTAATCAAGTCCCATCTTCTTAAAAACTAATGTAGAGCTGTTTTAAATGATGACTGAGGATTCCTGTGCAAAGCATGTTATTAGTTTACCATCACAATACATTATCCCTGATAAAGACAATATCATGACACAGCCATTCTGAGATTCACTACCAGACAATCATCTACGATACATCACAATTTGTGCAACTGAGGAAGAAAAAATACCTCAAAAGGCAAAAATCGGGAAACGTGTTTACTCGCTGCATTGTAGTGTCAATGTGTGTGTGTATTATCATTATTATTATTAAGTTTTATTAATGTGTCAGTTGAGTTAATTAGCTCGCTGTCTATCATTTTGTCCTTGCGAGTGTCTTCTTTACTGCAGGTTAGTGACCTTCTGTTCACTACACCCTCATTCATTTGATAAGGACATGAAGTAGTGACTCTGGTCAGTTGACTGGTTACAGCACGTGCATATTTTAATAAAACTGTCCATCAATAATGTATTGCAAAAGAAGGTGATATGATACGATAATGCCACATCAATATTTTGCCCCACACTTACTGTGAATATCCAGCATTCATGGTGACCTTATGGCAAACGTCAAAGCACCAGAACTGACGGGGCACAACAAAAAAAGTCTATTTACACAGTTTAAACAACAGTATCAATGGCACAAGTGCTGCCAACATCCGTGACGTGTTCCCAAATGATCACAATAACTACTGAGAAGTTATCAAAGTTCACACTCAGACTGATTTCACTGATTTCAGGTTTACTCATTACTTCAGTTTCTAATTCCAACTGAACAGATCTATCAGTTTGACAGGAGATGACAGCATGACACTGATTACACTGATTTGGACTTCTACACATAAACTGAGCACTCGTAGCCCAAATAAAAGACGTCAGAGCTGAGCATGAGCAGCTTTAATTCTCCAGGTGGAAAGCATCACTGTCCCTGGAGGTCTCATTAAAAGTCACACATCTTCATCCCAAACAACGGCTCCTGGCCTCAGGTAACGAGTATTTGGCTAATTAGATGGGAACGAAAGGCTTTTACTACAGTAATTAGTGACACCATCATTTACGATGATGAATGGAAGGTTAAACCTTCTTAATGTTTGGAACTTCAGTCCTCTTTGTACGATGACGACTGAAAAAAGATTTGGTGCATGAATGCTCACTTACTTATGCAACAAAAAATGCTTGTTATGTACTCAACATGCAGCTGCAGCCAGTATTTTTTATTTTTTTTAACAACAAATTAAATCATGTAATAATCACTCGGCACGCCTATAATGTGCTTATCTCTGCTTCACTGTAGCATTAGGATGGAGGCTGACAAGAGCCCCATGCAGCTGTGCATACAGTGCAGCGGTTCTGTTTGTCTGTTGCATCAGTTTTGGTCAATGTTTAGCTTTGGACTTTGCATCTGAATATGACTTTACTGCAATAACCAGGACGGCTGAGTGTATTTAGACCATGTGGGATTTGGTGGGCACCTGTATTCAGCACTTTAAATCTAGGACTGACTGTACCATCAATGGAATTTGGCTTCCCACACATGATAACTATTGGCAGTAGAACGATCCTATTGGTGATAACTGATAATTTCATTTTCAAAACGACAGTTGTTGCTGTTGTTCGATGCCAAAACATTAATAATAGTGAAAGATGTATCAGATCATCCCTATTTGTCTGTGCAGACACATGAATTTGTTCTCAGTGGTGCACAATAGATGTGCTTAACCATTTCAAGTCTGTAAATCAAGTGTTCTCTATAACATTAAATATCCACAACTAAGCATGAAACAGGAAACAGTCAGAAAACAGTGAGTTAACCAGATCTCTGTATCCTGCTCAGCTTCTCACACTGAGGCTCGTGGCTCGGGGCTAGATTTGCTGCTAACACACCCGAACCTCTGCTCAAATCCAGATGGTGAATTGTGCAGCATAGTTTGTTGGTACAGTGTGTTCAGAAAGTTTTCAGGGCTCTTCACTTTTTGCACATTCAATTGTGTTGCAGATTTAAGCGCAAATAAAAAAAAAATGGACTCTGAGCAATCCATACTGATAAAGTGAAAACATGTTCTTGGAAATGTAACAAAAATCCCCCTTTAGTTGATTGTAACTCATAAAACTCATCTCTGAGTTTTAAAGTTACATATTTAGAAGCCTTTTCCATGGAAAGAATCCATTCCTGCTTTAAAATGGCTTAAATGTACCTCAACATCATCACCTCCTTTAAATATGCAGATCTATGAAGTAGGCAAAAACGAGACCCTTCACCGTCTACAACATGTTCTGACCAACCACCCACCACATACAAGTAATGTAATATTAGAGTAACTCAGCTATACATGTTAGAAAAGAGTAGTAACACAGACCAGCCTACCCTGCAAGAGGACAGGACTGGTTCCTTAGGTTTGTTACATATGAAAAACAGCTAATTATAATTACAATTTCAAGAAGTAAATGCTCATGGTGGTGACTCCTTATTTTGCTCGATATGTCTTTCACCACATTTAAAAACACCATATGTACATGTTAACAATCTAAAAAAATTAGATTGAGGGTGTCTTTATAAATAAAAACTTGAAATTTCTCATCAAAATGCCGCGTTCATTAACTCTTGGAAAAGTGGATGGCTTAGAAATAGTCTAAAAGACAGACATCTGTTTTTATAACACCCTACATTGTATGTCAGAACAAATACCAAGCCAGTCTATTAGAAGACTTTCAGGATTTAAAAAAAAGGCAGCAAAGCACAGATCAGCAAGGTCATGGAACCATTTCTAAAGCTTTGAGTGTCCCCAGGTGCAGAGTGGCCTTAATGGAAAGAGCTCAAAGACAAACATTTTCCACAAGGACTATAGAGTGTCAGCCCTTTTAAACTAAACAAGTCCAATTTGTCAGTGAGCTGACCAAGACTCCAGCAGTCATTAGTCCTCTGTACAAATGGACAATCTGCTAGGAGGTCAAGCACCTCCATCACCTCCTCAATCAGGTCTTTACGGTAGAGTACAGCAGCTGGACAAAGACAACTCTGATGACAACCTGCTTGAAGTTTGCCAAACTGCATTCAAGGAACTCTGACAAAAAAAGATTCTCTGGTCAGAAGAGACAGAAACTGATTTCTTTGGGACTGCTCATTTGGCTAGTACAGTCCTAACAATTGGGCATGGTGGTGGCAGCATCATGCCATGTTCTAGGTGCTTTAACCACTTTAGTCAGAATTAAAATGTGCTCACAGCCAGCATCACAGTAAAGGTCATAAACCTGTCATGA
The DNA here is from genome assembly GCF_022539595.1 of Amphiprion ocellaris. Lineage (NCBI taxonomy): Eukaryota > Metazoa > Chordata > Actinopteri > Pomacentridae > Amphiprion > Amphiprion ocellaris. The sequence goes on from NC_072783.1 coordinate 21,522,699, forward strand.
GAGGTCACATCTTCATTTCAAAGCGTCACATTATTGACTTCTGCCATTTCCAACACCAGATTTTCTATGTAAATTGAGTTTTTCTGTCATCTGACCTCTTACCAGCACCGATACATGTGCAAAACGTACAAAAACAGTGTGAACAACCCACCAGCTGATTCTCCAGTGTTGATCCAGTCCGGGTTGGCGATGCTGGCGATGGCGAAGATGTCTGCAGCGAGGAAGAGACATCCTGAAATCACGGTGAGTTTATCCATGTCTTTGAGCGTCTGTCTCACCGTTTCCTCGAAGGGAGACGGGACATCTAGAAGTCACCTAAACCCGCATCTCCCGTCCCGTCGTGCAGGGCAGAGTCAGGGGCCACACAGTGGTGGAGACGGGGTCGGGATGAGCCACTATTTGTCCACACATCGTGTTTGATCCCACATGAGCAGTTTGACTCGCTTCTATTAATCCTCCAACAGTCGAAGCTGCGCCGACCTGCTGGTCCTGCTCCAATCCGGGAGGAGAGCGTCGCTGCCCGGGTTCATGGATCACCTCGCTCCGGCTGCTGCATCTTATTTGCATGAAGAAAAAAAAAGGAGCTGAGATCAAGCGTATGGCCTCTAACTGAATCACTGTTTAAATACCCAGCGGTGAGAACGGGATCATGCATGCAGTCGACTTATTTCCTGAGTTTGCATGAATCTCCCCCGTATGGAAGCTTTCTCTGTCCTCCGGACGAACACGGACGGGAAACACCGCCCATGCTCACACAAAAGCGCCTTTCTGTGGCTTCAAATCTGCACATTCACAGCCTGAATCCCTTCTTTTGATTCCTTTCAAACACCCTTTGAATGCACAGCAACTGTATTCTCTGCAAAACGATGCCGCCGTCCTCTCCCTGCAAGGGAAACTAAAAATTCAGCCAGTTCGCGTCTCCATGCCCGTGTGGTGGCAAATCTCGCGAGAAAATCCGTAGAAAGCTGACTTCCCTGTACGTTTTGCCTTTAAATTATGCAGGTGGTGGTCATTGGAGTTTCTCAAACACACCTCAAGTCTTCAGGGTGAGGGTCCATCCACTGAAAAAATTTAAATATCTAACATCTCTCTGCACTCTGATGAACTCTTTTAAGGCGGATTTAAGGTGGAAATGTTTATATTTATGTAAAACACTGTAAAATACAAGGAAATCTATATTTCTTTCAAATATTTATTCTCAGCGTTTCTCATTCTATATTCTCCTTGCTGAGACAAATAAAATAAAATCAGTCTTCTTATTCCAGTTTTTGCAGCATCCCCTTGCGATCTACATCTATAAAGCTCCAGCTCTCACACAGGCCAAAATCTGCAGAGATAAAGCAAATTCACAGCTTAAGCTTACTTACTTGCTTCTTCTGGAGCTCCATCAGCATGCAAAGTTTGCTTAATTGCCCTGGAAATGTCGATGCATTAACTTTCCATGACTTTAAGCACTTCTCATCCATATTAACTTGATTCTCAGTTCGTCTGATTTGGTTAAAAAGCTTCACACCATAAAGTAAGTCAAGTATCCGGGACACGAAACACTTGACACTCAGTAAGGTTGATAGAATTTATTCCTTATTTTACATTGGCTATACAGTTAATGTGGACAGATGGGTAGAGCACAGTACTGTGATGCACCAGAGCAGTATCACCTGCAAATATACTGTTACAACACCTATAAATACCCAGTGGTGTTATGACATTATATTTCTCAGAACAACAGCATTGCAAAAAGACACCAATGACCTCTGTTTGTGTTCAAATGTAGAGGAAACAAAAAAATCTGCTTTGCCGTCCATCAAGGTGCAGGGCGAAGTGACGAGGAGGGCTTTAGATCTCATCCACGAATGGTGTTTTTACGAGGTTGCCGGAGGATGCCATGGTCTTCTTGCCAGACACGAATTTCTTGGCAGCCTGAAGATGACAAGAAAAATACAAATGCCACAATGATGAATGTGTTCAGTCTTAACAACAGTAGGAGGTCATGTAAATTCTGTTACAAGTTCATGTGATATCTGGACATAGCAAAACGGAAGCAAATGTCTCACATGAGCAACATCCGTCAAGGAGACGTTGTCGATGGTTTTGGAGATTTCTTCAGGGGGCTGGTAGGTTCCATCCAGAGCCTGAGTGCCCATGATGTCCAGCAAACCCTCTGAGGTTTCGATAAGCATCAGGAACTCAGTCCTCAGCTGGGCCCTGCAGAGAAAACAGACACAAACTCGTCAGAAGCCATGATAGTGCAAATTAGGACAAATAAACATTCAACTTGACGTATTTTGTACTGAGTGCGATGCAGGATTGGGAACGAAAATGTATCTTCTCCTCAGTGTCAATGCCACTTTGTGATTTAAAGTTCTGCTTTCAATTTCTAGCCGTAGTTGTGATGTTTACATACACTACTGTTCAAAATTTTGGGGTCACTTAGAAATGTCCTTATTGTTGAAAGAAAAGCAGTTTTTTTTCAATGAAGATAACATTAATCAGAAATACAGTCTAGACATTATTAATGTGGTGAATGACTATTCTAGCTAGAAACGGCTGATTTTTAATGGAATATCTACATAGAGGTACAGAGGAACATTTCCAGCAACCATCACTCCTGTGTTCTAATGCTACATTGTGTTAGCTAATGGTGTTGAAAGGCTAATTGATGATTAGAAAACCTATGTGCAATTATGTTAGCACATGAATAAAAGTGTGAGTTTTCATGGAAAACATAAAACTGTCTGGGTGAACACAAACTTTTGAACGGTAGTGTAGACGTGTGGGACTTTATATTGCAGTAGAAATGTGACAGGAACATGAAACAAAAAAAAAAATGGTTTGGAGCTCAGAGTAACAAGTAAAATCTTCCTGAAAGCATTTCTAACACGTAACTGGACAACTGTGTTGCACAACCGCTTCTTTTCTACCTTTGGCCATAACTAGGATAATTGTTTCCCCTTGTTTCCAGTCATGATGCTAAGCTAAGTTAAACAGCTGCTGGCTCCAGCTACATATTTAGCATAGAGATATAAGAGTGATATTGATCTTTTTGTGCAACTCTCAGCATGTAGGTAAAATAAGATATTTTTTTTTAATTCAAACTCTTTAACTACTCTCAACATATTTGCCATGTTTACTTGTATTTTCAGTCAGATGTTATGTTTACAGCTGTGTGGTTTCATCACAACCATATAATTTTTTTTAACCATTAATTCAATTTTGATTACGTTTTACCGTTTGCTAAAACAGAAATATCACAATTTCGCTCTACAACATAGTGATGATTTAGAAGGTTTGTTAGAGGATGACGATAAAGCAGCTTTCTTACTTGGCTCGAGTGAGGTCAGCTGCTGTGACTCCGCCATCAGCAACAGCCTTCACCTGGGCAAGAGCGGCTTTAATCACCTGGAGAGATGGAAGGGGACAGAGATCACATCTAGAAGTTTTCAATTCCATTTTGAAAAAAAGAAAAAAGACTGCTGCTACTTTGTTGAACAGTTTGCGCTGATAAACAGACTCCGGTCACAACTAGTCACTCACCTCACCAGCATCTGCAGCCTGGGAAATGGTGTAGACCCCAAACAGACCTGAGTCAGAGTAGCTTGCATTGAAAGCACAGACCTGGGAAAAAACAGAACGAAACGTTTTAAAGGTGTTGTGATGATTATGATTGAGCAAACCTGTAATCTGTGTCGCTGTGATAGCGTTAAATGTGTAGCTTTCACCGCTGACACACACAGACACGCTGCTCTTAGGAGGAAATCTGTTTTACCAGATTATGTTATGAGCTGAAAGAGACTCACATCAAAGGGGTCAGCAGTTGCCTTGGCAACACCCTGCACCAGTTTGCTGGAGGGGCAGGATCCTCTCTTCACATATGGAAAAGCTCCCAGAACGTGCTGCAGCACAGCGAAAGCCAGAGCTTCTTTACTGGTTGTTGCCGCTCCCTGGCTCACCACGGCTGCATGAACCAGACTGCTGTTGCTGGGCATACGGATCTCACCTGGAGCACAGCGAGACAGTGTGATGAATTTTCTTGGCTTGGAGGAAGAGTTTTAATGCTCTCACTGTTGCGTATGTTTTGTCGGTTCAGCTCACCTCCACGATACTGAGCCGCGGCCCCAGTGGTGCCGGTTCCGCTGCGGATGTTGAGGAATTGTTCTCCGACTTGCTTCAGCACAGCGTGGTCAACACCTGGAGGACAGAACAACATCAGAAACTTAACGATCCATCGGTCATTCAGGAGAAATCTGAATTTTTACTTGTCATGACCCTTACCCAGTCCAACAAGAGCCATTCTTGCACTTGTGAAATTGTTTTGGACAAACTGGTGCAGCTGTGGAAAAAAGCAAACATTAAAAATGGCAGCTTAAATTGGCATATTAATACCATCAGTTGAATTTTTAAAAAAACCACTAAAAACACTCACATGTTCCGACTGAATATTGCCAACCATGTGGTCGGGGCAGTACAGGGAGTTACAGAGGGCATTCTTGTAGGCCGCTTGATGCAGACCTTCAATCACAACTGGACAAGAGAGACAGAGGCATGATCACCAACTGCAACTGGAGGTAAAATCTGACATGTTTTCTCTTTGTTAGACAAATCATTGTCTGTCTGACTTTGATGCACCTGTGCAAAGGCACGAGTTTGCAAGATCTGTCATTTCCACACTTCCCATTCACTGTCTACGTAAGCAACCATGCAATGCATTTTGGTAGCACAAAAAGAAACGTTTAAAATAACTGTTGTCGATCTAAAATGAAGTAAGACTGAGCAACTGAATAGCTTTTTTGTTTCAGTGAACTATTTTTAAAATATAAGAGAAAATTTCCCAAAGGTGCCCCAATGTTTGTCCAGTTGGAAATCAGGAAGCAGATGTGGAATGCTGGGTATTTTTGTGCATTTGCCTTCTTACTTGTAGCTTTGTGTTGTTCATTAAGAGTATATGCACTGTATTTTGTATTTTACCTCTCCACATTTCATTTTATACAATTTAAATGAAAATATTTCAGATTTGACTAAAAGCCACCAAGTTGAAACTGTGGTTATAGAAGTACTGGGCTGCATTTTTCGGTCGGCAGCTACACCGAAAGAACAGCGGTGAAGTCGCAGAAGAACTGCATAGTCACAGCTGTTTTCTTTATTCTTAGGTAAATGTCGCTCAAACATCGTGTTAATTTATTTGATCGATTAACCTGATGTTAGGTAATTGCACATTTGTGGACACAACTGTCACTAATGCTAATGTAGCTCCTCAGTGGTTGAAGTTGTTCCTCTAAGTGTTGACACTCTAACCTTTAGGAACACATTGGATGTCCTCAAATGAATGCATTCATACAGTCAGGTGCAGCCAGTGTTTGCTCAGCTGTGGGAAGGTGCAGCCTGTACCGGTTTCTGATGTGACACTGACAAGTTGAATGTCCATCAAGCACCCAATACGACCCCTTGTCTCCAAAAATGCTCTTGTGGACCTACACCATGAAGTCACATCCTCAAGTAATTAATAGATTTCCTTGTTTCCTGACGTTTACTTTACATACCAGCAGCACTCACATAAAATAACTTCATCAGGTAGATGCTTAACGCTCTCTTTTTGCTGTAGTTTATACTGTGGCTTCAGTTCAGGCAGTACATGTAAAACGCCTTTCCTTTAAACAGTGTTTTATGATTGGGTTAATGCAAAAAGAGACAATCATTTTAAACCACTGGGATGTTTCAGTTTTGTTACATTAGTGTTGAACAGTTCTGACAAATATACAGCTCACATTAACAACAATTATCAGCCTTTTCACAACCTCTTGTGACACATACCGGCTTGTTAATGCAGCACAGTGTCTGAATCTACTCTCATACACAGCTGTGAAAGAACGAACTGCACCTTAGCAAAATGGCATCATTACTCAGATTAAGCTGTGTGGCACACAAGAGGGAATACAAATTAAGCGTTTGGATGAAAAAACAGTTGTATTAAAAAAAAAAAGTGTGTTCAAAGGGAAATAAGGACCTACCTGTCTGTGGGTTCTGTGCAGCCTGTGCTTTGTCCAACTTTACTCTCGGTGTGAGGTCTGACACTTCCCACGGACGAAACTCTGGGGCTGTTGTCACATTGATCAAATACTCCATCACTGTATCACTGAATACCAGTAATGAAAAGGGAGAGAAAATAGTGCTATGAGCTGATGTGATTGTGCAAGAATTCTGAAAACATAATTATCCCTGCATTTCATATGCAACAGATAGTCACATGTATAGTCCTTTGTTTTGGTGTTGATACTTCTATTTTTAATCACATGCTCCCATTAGATAACACTCACGGTAGACAGACTTACATGTCATCTCTCAAGCAGTCAACGGTGTAGATCATATTCTCTCTGGATGAAGCCACGCTGCACAGACACATGCAGATATCCAGATTAGAGTAGTGAACAGGGTAGATACTCAGACTGTTGTGACAAAATCGTGTTTTTCAGGAAAGACTTTTTTGAGAAGTTACTGACCTCAGGCTGCCTCCCACTGCTTCAATACCACGGCATATCTTGAAAGCTGAAGCTCCTTTGGTTGTCTGGAAAGGTACAAATGCAAGTCAATGGAACTGTAATTCTAGTAAAGACATATGTTTACACTACATGTATAGCAATGGATTAGAAAAAGAATAACATGTTCCATTTGTTAACACTAATTGTTCAACATTACTTTGATGAAACAGTGCCCATTATAATCCTAATATAGAGTAATATTTGATTTGTAATTCAGTGTCTGTGCAGTTTTAGCTGGTTAATTGTAATTGTGAGGAAAACAGGCTATACTGAAGTTTCATACCAGATTGGAGGCCAACCGCAGGAGGTGGGTGACACCCTGGTTCTCAGGGGTCTCATAACGACAGCCGGCCCTGACCAAGACGCCGATCTTGGAGGCTGGTGAATAGTTCTCCTGTGAGGCGATCACCAGTCCACTGGGCAGTTTGGTCACCTGGACAGAAAGATGCATGGTGAGATCTACTTCAGTTACATCACATTCATTAAACACAGTTGGACATTCAGTTAAAGTAAGTCAGCCAGCAAGCCTCATCTTGTACATTAAATGCACATTAAGAGCATTTAACATTTTAAAAGCAGCATAATGAGAGGAGACTAAAGGCTAAAGCTTTTGACAAAAGCATGGTCATTTCTCCATAACTGATATCTTTATCCTTAGATGCAGCGCCACACTGTCCGGACCCAGCTAGCCCCAGCACAGCCATCCTCATTACTACCCAACATACATGGACATCCTTGTAGGAACGGGCTCCAGGAGAGAGCTTGAGGTCAGCCAGGGGCTGAACAAGGGACTGGCCTTTTCTGGCAGCTGCATAGAACCGTCTCTGTGGAGAAGAGAAACAAGTCAACAACCACTGACCTGCGCTTCCTGCGGCTGAAACCCAGTGACCTCCACCTTACGGGCAGCCTGGGCTGCATAAAGCCTTGTCTGGAAGAACAGAGAACATGGGAAGGGAGGAGATTACAACTAATGTGTTGCTGGCTGGTTGAATGATGAAGGGCAGCGTGAGAGCAACGGACATCAGACGGATGAAAGACTTTGGAATGATGAATGGGATCACTGATCCTAGCAGGGCTTCCTGTTCCACTACCTTCCTGCTTTTAAAGCGCTATATGCCTACAACAGACTACAACAATCATGTTTTTGTAATTCAATCACAATTGATTTTGAACAAATAACAAAATAATCTCTTGGCAGGGTCCATTAAGCTTCTTCTGTGGAGATTTAAATTGTGTCAACTGGTCTTCATCAGTTGGACTTTTCCCAGTTGTCTTTGAAGCCAACATAGCTAAGAAGTACTTTCAGTCCTCATACACACACAAATAAAGTTAAACCTATAGAATTCTTTTGAAAATGACGTGACCAGGGATCAACTTTTTATTGGCCTGACCAGTTGTCGGACATTTAATATTTTTCCGATGTGTCATTCCACTTATTTTTTTGCTGATTACTGAATAAACTAATTTAAGAATGCAGTGCAAAACAAAAAACAGGCCTTCAACATTGATAATTAAGTAAGGATTTCATCATAGTCATTAAATAATTACAGCATCTTCTAAAAGATGCAAAAAAGGTCATATAATAAATCAAAAACATACAGCAAACAATGTTTAAAATTATGGTGCAATGAAACTACAGATTTTAAAATTCTCATTATATGGTGAAAAACTTGTTTTGTGTCACCATAAATTTCATAATTTTTTTACATAACCTGAATGTCTGAAGTGAACAGATAATCCAAAATAAACTATCATTCGAGAATGCCCAAATAAGAGAACACAGCCATCTTTGTGCTTCATGAAGAGAGACTCAGTGAGGGAACCATTGCTGACTGCTTTGGAATCATCAAAACATCTCTTCATTGCAGCCTTAAGAAGAAAGTGCAGCGTGGCCCTACAAAGAACCGCAAAGGAACAAGCAGAAAACACTCACCTCAGTGGTTTAATGATTGTTACCGAAGTTGTCTGTAAAACATGACTAAACAAACACATTTCAACAATTTTGTGTGTCTTTGTTTTACCCTTAAATATACATTCAACCCAAAAATTTGTTATCATTTCAAACATACATGAGACCCAAATATCTTAATTGGAAATCTAATTGATTGCTAATTATGGGTATTAATATTAACTAAGAAAAAAACATCAGTCAGCCCATAGACATGATGTGTTAAGAAGAATAACAGTTTCTAAATGGACCTTGAGGTCTTTTAAACTACATGGTGATAGAAGAGTCTGTCCTAGAAGCCACTGTTAAACACTCAGAAATCTTCTACTATTTCAGTAATCACATGTAAAGATACTATACCATCAGTGCTGCTAATCAATACACAGACAGTTGTATCAGTTCACTCAAACGAAGTTAGCGCTGTTACAGTAGACAGCTCTGCGCTGTTGTGAATGTGGTTGTTTCCTGTAAAATCCAAGTTACGACTATTGCACCCAAATACAATAACAATATTGTAGATAATGCACTTTAAATGGAAAAATGGGGTATGTGACCCGACAAGCTTTAGCTTCAAATCTACACAAACAAGAAGCTAGCTAACTCTCACTTATCTCAAATCTCGGCTATCTCGCATTCACACAGCCTGAGTGGACTGAATTGAGTCTAATGTTAGTTTATCTCGGTGTAAGACGACTCTAAATGTGTGCTGTTCGTGATGTAACTCTATCAGTCGGTTTAGAGCTGGCTGAGAACAGAGTAGAGCTGGAGCTGCCTGCTTCCTCGTCCGCTCTTCATCAGACCCTGAACGGACACGACCCCGAGTTTTGACATCGTCCGACAGTCAAACCGAGAGAGAACCGGATTGCTGGTGTGTGTGCAGCTTCCCGACACATAAAACATACAGGACAGATTAACGGAGTCCTCACCGAAAGCTGACTGATTCCCCGAATCCCCTTCATCTCCCCTCTCTCCTTCAGCCAGGACGATACAGCAATATGGCTGGCCTCAAAGTGCCCTACCCAGAATGCACAGCGCGCAGCTTCCTCGCTGAAGTACAGCTAAGCAAATGAGAGAGCGCCCTCTGTTGCCACGGAGATGAACTCAGTTACACAAAATCATGGGTAAGATAGATAGATAGATAGATAGATTAAACCTTTATTGATCCCACAGCGGGGAAATTTACAGTGTAATAGCAGCAAATAGAACAATTTGAATAAAAAAAGAGCAGCACACAATGCACACAGTGCATAGATATATTTTCTTCTTCTAGAAGAAAAACGATATTTACAGCAAAATTTCTATGAAATTGCACAGCATCATTATTTACATTTTTATTGCATGGCTTGTAAGTGGGTGAACTGAACTACTGGGAGCAGGCTTGATTGTAAAGTCTGACTGCAGCAGGAAGGAAGGACCTGCAATATCTCTCCTTTAGACACCGTGGGTGAAGCAGTCTGTCACTGAAGGAGCTGCCCAGTGATGATACTGTTTCCTGCAGGGAGTGGGAGGTGTCCTCCATGATAGATAACAGTTTTGTCATCATCCTCCTGTCTCCCACCACCTCCACAGGATCCAGGGGGCAGCCCAGGACAGAACTGACTTTCTTTACCAGTTTGTTTAGTCTCTTCCTGTCTGCAGCCGTGATGCTGCTGCTCCAGCAGACCACTCCATACATGATGGCTGATGCCACCACAGAATCATAGAAGGTCCTCAGAAGTGCTCCCTGCACCCCAAAGGACCTCAGTTTTCTGAGCAGGTGGAGTCTGCTCTGACCTTTCTTGTAAAGTGCATTGGTGAGTACTGTACAGCAGGCTATGCGTTCAATAATTTGTCGCTTACAAGTCCATACTTTACTCTCTGGACAGAGCTTGTGGTAAATGTATTGTCTACCAACCTTAAAACTGAAATTGTTTCTTTTCCACATGTTATCACATAAAAAAGAAGAAAAGGTTTCTCAAAATACGACAGGAAAGAATGTCAGACTGCTCCTCACAAATACCTCACTTCCAATAAGAAAAACAAATTCAAAGCTAGAATCAAAATTTTCCTGAAACCAAAGCTGACATACATTTGAATTTTATGTGATGGTGTAGGTATTTCACCTTTATTGATACGGACATACTGCGTTTTTCAAGTTTGTGTGTGTAGTCTTTATATTTTAGCTTTATTGTAATTTTTGTTACCTTCTTCTGGGTGTCCTGCTTCGGCAATGTCTGTTTTTTTTTTTTTTTTTTTAAAAACAAAACAGTTTTTAATAGTAATATATACTATCTAAGTAATAAAAAAACAGAAGCAGAGCTCTTGCACATTTTTATTCTGTACCATGCTGTATTTGTTCACCAATTTGCTCTCAGAATTGTGTTGCTTTTATTGGGGAAAGGGGAATGAACAACATTATAACATTCAGGCAATAAGTTACACAAACAAAATAATTGTCCTGCACTGATCAGCGAAACATAAACTTTAAAAACTACTGGAAGTGAAAGTGTCAGAAAAAGAAAAATGCATAATTTAAGCACATACAGAAACTGTCCAAAAATATATATTAGGTAAACATATCACATGATCACATAGGTATACTTTAAATACAGACAGTAAAATGGTAGAAAAAACATATTGTAGCAATATTATTTTTTTAAATAAGTAACTATTTAAAACATAAAAGTACTTATTACATTGATATTTTCCAGAATACTGAGTATTATAGATGCTGTTGTTATTAGTTGATTATTTAAATATGTAATATTTACTTTAAAAACACAAATTTCGAATACATTATAGATTAACTGCAACATCCTCCCATCATTTAAAAAGAATTCTTATAATAAATATGTTATACACATTGAAACAGTTGCCTCAGAGCAAAATAACGCGAGAGGAAAAAAATCCCGTCGGCTAGTCTTCCGAGTGCGCATGTGCGTTGCCCCACACGTGCGGTGAACGTTTGGACCTGCTGCATGAAGCACATCTGAGACTCGCCAGCGCTAAAATTGAAAAGTAATTGTTAAAGAAAATAGAAGGCGTGTTGTTGCCCTTTTAAACTCGGGTGAAAGAAGATAATCCTCCGTGAAGCATTTCGCCGAGAGGGCCGGAATACCAGAAAAAACTATTCACAATGGTGAGTGTTGTGTTCTGAATGAGCGGGCAAGCTAGCAGACAAGCTAACTGCTAGCAACCATGACAGACTAAACTGCAGCTCTGCACTGTACTTAAACTCTAAATTACATCCTTGCGTTTATTTATTTTATACACTGCTTTCCTGTGACTAATGTGGAGTTACTTCGTTTTGTGTGTTATTGATCAGACTGAAGCCCAGGTGAACCCAAAGGCCTACCCGCTGGCCGACGCCACGCTGACCAAAACCATCCTGGACCTGGTGCAACAAGCGTCCAACTACAAACAGCTGAGAAAGGGGGCAAATGAAGGTAAGGAAACAGAAAATTCAATCACTCCAGCTTAGTCAAAGCGATCACATTGATCGCTGTTCACCTCTCTGAAATGTGCTGTGACTCTGGAGGTCTATGAAACGTGGTGTCTCTTCAGATCGACAGAGCTACTAACAGCTGGGTTTTCTGAAAAGCCTCTCATAAATGTGCACTTGAAGATCCTAACGGAGAAAAGAAAAATATCTGAGGAAAGGTCTCTAACAAATCCCCTTAAATCCTTTGAACCATAACTTAGCTAATTACTTATGAATATCAGTGCTGTTACTAATGATTATTTTCAATTTCTGCTCTTTTCTTGATTAAACAATCAGTTATTTGGTCTAAAAATGTCAGAAAATGGTTCAAAGTGTCAAATGTTGATTTATACAGTGCAAGTTGAGGTCCTTGAATGAATTGTTTTGCCCACAAGCCAAAGACACTAAGGTTACTGTCATAGTGGAGGAAAGAAATCAGAAAATTGACCAATTTTTTACTGGAGTCAGAGAAGTTCGAGGTTTTTCGACCTAATTATACTCAAACTGATTAATCAATAATCAAAATAGGTGTTCGTTAATTTAATAAATGACAAATAATCAAAAAACATGTTGCAACTCTAATTATTACACCAGTGCATGGTCATCATACTTGCTGAAGTGCAATGTTCGGTGTTTAGCTTGTTTTAGTTCACCATCTGAAGCTGTTAATAGCAAATGTTTGGTATATTTACATGGCAATTCATTAATTAAAAATAGCAGACCAATTCTGCAGTTTTAAGTGTAACACAATAAATTTCAGGTTGATATTTATTGTGTAATAGAGCATTATTACATTAGATTCCATCAAACTGTTCTCTTTTCTAATGCAAAGATGAAATTTCAAAACTGCTTCCAACATGTATTTACTATATTTTTAATTAGCATAGGGTCAGGAAAAATGTGACTGTTCAGTAAAATAATGATTTAAAAAAATGCTTCCAATAAGAAAATAACAGGACCTTTCTGTAAAACAGTCTCTGACATTGAAACAAGTAGGTCATCCACATATTACACATACTGAAGTCTAGTTAGATAGAGGTTTCGTTTTTTTAACTGATGTGCAGAGCAATGTGTATCCTAAATTGGAGCCTTTGTGATTTGCTTGAACAAAATGGTATTTTTGTACTACTTCATCAGGTGTAGTAAAACAACCGACTTTTTCGAATTTTGTTGATGGCAAGAGGGGTGCTGTAGCTCAGAAATACTGATAGAAACAATCATTTTGAAGCTACTAAAAAGGGGAGTTTGAAATGATGTCTTCTAATCCAGAGAATGTTAGCTTACTGTGCTTGTGCTGCTCTCCTTTCTCCCAGCCACTAAAACCCTGAACAGAGGCATCGCTGAGTTCATCGTGATGGCCGCTGATGCCGAACCACTGGAGATCATCCTCCACCTGCCACTGCTCTGCGAGGACAAGAACGTCCCGTACGTGTTCGTCCGCTCCAAGCAGGCCTTGGGTCGGGCCTGTGGGGTGTCGCGCCCCGTCATCGCTACCTCAGTCACCATAAAGGAGGGGTCTCAGCTCAAACCGCAGATTCAGTCTGTCCAGATGGCTATTGAGAGACTGCTGGTGTGATCTGTGTTGCACTGTTGAAGAAAGGGGAGTTGAATAAAATGTTGTCTTACATTTGATATAAAGAGCATGTTATCCACGACAGAACAATATAGGTGTTTTAGTTTCCCTTTTCTTTGTTTCTTTTTTTTTTTTTTTTACTTTTTAAGACTGGTTCCACCGAAATGTAACAGATTGCAATTCCATCACCTGCTTCATAATAAAAGATTTTGTATTTAAACCTGGTGTTTTGATGTATATATATATTTTTTAATTTCTATAGTTTTCATTAAGTATATGTATTCAACCATAAACAGTATAATTATATAAATTAATATTTGCATTACATTTAAGGATTAGAATTTTAGCCTTAGACAGTGATTTCAGATGATAGTTTGCATTTCATCACTGCAACCAAATACAATCAGTTAGTTTTACTTGGAGATGTTGAAATAATGTGATTTTTCATATTGAAACTTTTACCAAATTATAACATGGTACAAATCACAAATGTCAACATGTTGATCATTAGCAACAGCCTCTGCCACTGAAGGATCCAGCGATTAGAAAGCCACAGATTTACCATAGACAAAGCAGACTGGCATGCAGCTGAAAAAATGATTGTAAAACTGTAAAACAGAATTTAAAATGGACTTTTTATTTGAAAATGTTGAGATTAATGTAAAATACTTTCAGTTACTGCTTACCAATTTCTCAACATTAACGCATCATTTAAAAAAATCTGAACAGTGAAAGAAGTGTGCAGATCCTTTGGTAAAAGCTCTGTAAACAGTGGTGGAAAGTAGCTGTAAAGGCTTAAGTTCTGTACATAAGTACAATTTTGAGTTGCTTGCTCTTAAGTATTCCCAATTTAGGCTGCTTTATACTTCGACTTTGCTACATTTCAGAGGAAAATATACTTTCTACTCTGCTTCTCTGACAGCTTTGGTTACTTTTCAGAACAATGGATAGTAAAGCAATCTTTGCACAATCCAACATTTTAATAAAGATCAAACTTTTTGTTAAAAAAACCCCAAAAAACAAAAACTAGTCGGTCATATTTCAGGTGTCTATGAGCTACACACTGCTCCTCTAAATAGAGTCACTATTAATCATCTAATGATGACATATATAATAACAGATCAGTCAGGAATACCTCTTCCAGTACTGTTTGCAACAAACACTCACCATCTTTAGTATCAAACAGAAATATCAACAGATTGTTTTCAATAATCGTTTGTATTTGCAAAGAAACAACAATGTATTAAATCCTGGGCGAGGATTGTTTCTATTTTATTCTGCCCTTCCTTTGCCAACACAATCTAATGCTGACTCTTGCCCCTCCTCTCACCGCCACACTGTTTACAAAGTTTCACTGCGGCTCTTGAACGCAGCTCAGACCCGCTGACTGTAGACTGAGACTCGGACTTTGTACCAAACTCACAGTTACTAATCTGAGCCCCAGCAGTAGAAGTCATGTCCGGGTCTCCTCCTGTTGTCATATGGGAGCATGAAGTGGAGCGCCTGCTGCAGTACAGAGAGCTGATCCCTCGTCTGGAGGAGGCTTTGGGCAAGTTCTCCAAACGGGACAGCGCTGAAGTGATCCAGCCTGTGCGCTCCACGGTGCCCCTGCAGAAACACGACGGGTAGGCTTCCTACACTGTGGTCGCACTCTGCCTCAGATTAACCTCATCAAACAGTTACAGATCGTTGCTGTTCACTAGTGCACAGTACTTAACAGAAGTCTTTGCGCCTGTTTTCAAGATTCCTTCAATGTCACATGATGCAAAATTGCATCACTTTCAGACAACTGCAACGCTTCTAACTTGGACAGCAGGTTTTGCTCTTAAAATTAAAAACTAACAGTTCAAATACACTCTTTTATAATTAAGACTCCGCATAGAAAGTCAATGCAATATTTTTTGCAAACATGCAAAGTTACTTATTACTGAGATTCAAATGTTTTATTTTAGTAATATAATACAGGCTTAATCCTCTTCAGTGTGGAGGATACCAAGTTTCTGGATAGATGTCATTCTTTAGAGAATATATTTTTCCAGCTGTTCTTTGCTGGAGGAGTTCTGTTGCTCTAACTCTTATTTTATTTTAAAAATGAATTGGATTCAACTTCAAGCCATTGTTTTTATTTTTTCCCTCATTAGAAATTCTTGATTGGTATGGCTATGTGCCTTAATCTGTAATCTTGCTGGAATATTCCTCCAAATACCGGGAGTCACCTCGTCACCCAGTACTTTAGCTTATCCACAAATATTTATAGTTTCATCTGTAAATGACAGTTCATCTCTCCATCACCTTTTACACTCATGCAGCTCCATATCGTCACGTTCCCTAATCCGTGCTTCACTGTCAGGACTATGCTTCCACTATGATAGTCCTGGCTATGCTCACAACAAACACGCTCCATGTGAGCCCACAAATGTTTAATCAAACCAAAGAATGTGCTTCCAATATTCATCTGACTTCTTTACCTGCATTTTAGCGAAGTTTACTGTTGCATTTTAGTGCCAAAGAGCAAGCGATGATTTTGTTCTTGGACGGCATCTATAGTGACTGATGTTATGTAGTGTCATTGCCACTGTCTGACCTGGTCACAGAAACCCCAATTTCCAGTGATAACCCCTGTGCCAAGTCTGAAGCAGCTTTCCATTTGTTTTTTTTAGTGCAAGATTGTGCCCATTATCTCACATTAGAGGATGACCACCATGACTCTGATTAGTGGTACCGCGGCTCATTCTATGCCTCTCGTTTTCTGAGTTTTGACTGATTTTTGGTTAGTTACTTACCTCCATGTATCATTTTCTATCTTTGTTAAGTCCCATAATTAGATTTTTAGTTCCTCTGGCAGCTCCTTTACATGTGGAGCCATGATGTAGACATGCACATAATTATTAAACTAAGTAAGTTCTGGTGTTTAAAGGTCATTTTAGAACAATGTTCATGTAATTAGGCTAATTGGAAATCAGTGAACTCAGTTTTGTGTCAGTGATCACAGATGTATTTACTTTTGTTGCACTGAGTTTCTACTTTTGGGCCTGTTTTTTTTTCCAATAAAGTCTTTCTAAGGTATTTATTTTTGGACGATCAAAACAGGAAATACTCTACTTGTCAACTACAGCATTTTGAAATCATTTGACATGAACTTCTGTTTCACGGTGTAGGTTTCTTGGTCTGATGCCTACATACATGGAGAATGATGGAGTTCTGTCCACGAAGCTTGTGTGTTTCTACAACAGGGAGGCTGGTTCCTCTTTACCAGGTGTTCAAGCCACAGTGGTGCTATTGGATCCAGAGTACGGGAATGTCAAGGCTGTGAGTTAAAGTGTTTAATGTAATGTTAAAAAACAGTAAAGGTTGGCTTCATAAGCTCACGACGTGTTTCCAACCTGCAGGTCATAGATGGAGAAGTCATCACAGCTATGAGGACCGCTGCAGTCTCTGCCATCTCTGCTAAGGCATTTTCTTGTTTTTTTTTTAAAACATCTATTCACACTGCCTGTTCTCTAATCTTGCAGTGTTCTAAGTTTTAAGTCTTGGGTGTGTCCTGGTGTGTCGTGCAGCTGCTGATGCATCCTGAAGCGGAGGTTCTGGCCATCCTGGGAACCGGCAAACAGGCCCTGAGTCATTATAATGTCTTCACTGAAATATTTCCATTCAAAGAGGTACAGTGACAACTGGTGTGAATAGTAAGTATGATTGTATCTAGTTGGATGATCTCATGTGTTTAATGACTTACTCATGTATATTTGGTAAAGTGAAACAAGTAACTGCAACCCCTGAAGCTACTAGACATTAAAATGTGCCACTTTCTCCACTGACTCTATGAGATTTTCATCTACATTTTGCTGATGTTTAGCCGAATAAATTCTTCATTCTGTCTGTACAAAGCAAAACCTTTCTGCCCCCACATTTAACAGCATGATTTTCATCAAATGCTGCTCCATTTTTCTCTTGACAGACCTTTCATGATTGTTGTGAAAGAGTTAGAATATTGCTTCATCTGTCCACAGCACTTGTTCCTAAATTAATATCATCCAATGACAAACTGTATACACACAAGCCTCATTGACTTTTTTCTATCTCATATTTGTCAATTAAGTTTAAATGAGGATGAATGGATAATTTAAAGGCAAGCAAAGTTTATTTTGATGGCATATTTTATTTTAAAAAAAAGTAATTTAAAGTGATTGAAATGCAGAAAAATGTTTAAAAATGTAGAAAAACGGCAGCAAAAGAACCCATTCAAACTTAAAATGATAAAATATGAGATTTTAAGATAATTTGTGAAATAAATTAAAGTGCAGACATGTTGAAACCTGAATGTAGAACGTGTAAAATGAGCACATAAATTAAAAATGGTGGGAAAAAAGAACAGTGTACAGGTTAGTTTAAAAAATGGAACAGAAAATTATGATGCAATGTGATGGACAAAGCCTGCTTTTATCATCTTACGTCTGGATGCTGTGAATCAGACAGATTCTAACCCTCCACCCGTTGTAACATCATGATCACACCTCTGTCCTAAACCCTGATGCTCTCACTGATTACCGTTGTGTTCTTTGATACCGTTTGGTTGTTCATAAACTTTCCCTGGACTCTGACCTCAGGTTCGAGTGTGGGGTCGCACTAGGGAGGGAGCAGAGAGGTTTGTCCGCTCAGTTGGAGGTGCTGCGAGGGCATG
This sequence comes from Amphiprion ocellaris, assembly GCF_022539595.1. Taxonomy (NCBI): domain Eukaryota; kingdom Metazoa; phylum Chordata; class Actinopteri; family Pomacentridae; genus Amphiprion; species Amphiprion ocellaris. Next base: position 21,540,891 of record NC_072783.1, read on the forward strand.
TGGCTCAGCGGAGGAGGCGGTGAGGGGAGCTGACGTCATAGTAACGGTAACCGGGAGCACCAAGCCAGTGCTGTTTGGTCAGTGGGTCAAACCAGGAGCCCATGTGGCAGGTGAGGAGAAATATTTTGCACACACAAGCAAAAGTAAAGAAGAAATGTGTAGAACAAGTCAAAAGATTTTTAAGTCCTGTTTCTTTGTTTTTTGTTCAAGATAAAATTAGAATAAGGGTAATTTTGCCTCAATTTACCGAATGCCCCACATGTAAATATCGACAGACCTTACCCCTCTTTTAGAAATTTAACTTAAAAACTAATGTTACTTATGACCACAGACTATAGACATTTTACTTAATAACACACATATGCAAAGAAAAAAATCTGACACATATGAGATGGTCAGGTGTGATAATGTGGCGAATTGAGGCTGAAGGAGCCATAATGTTATAGAATGACGATACAGATTCTCAGTCATCCCATCAATTCCCGCTGCTCCCTACATGTTTAGGTCACACGATTCGGTATCCGTACATAACGTACACATGCATAACACATGCCTGTGCTCAGTGCAAAGTCATTTTGTTTGTGGGTACATCTATATTAAATGGCCAGATTCTATGTTGCCCTGATTTCTGATCATCAATAACTAATAAACTAATAAACTAATGCATTTCTGACAATGTCATATGGGGGAATGAACAGCACTGGCATGGGTGGAGTGCTTTTATAGTTAGTATTATTTTATTATTATGGAATAAAACAATATTTATTATTATATATTATAATTTATCTATAATATATTGCCTGTGTTTCTGTGTGGAGCAGCGGTGGGAGCCTGCAGACCAGACTGGAGGGAGATGGACGACGTGCTGATGAAGGAGGCTGTGGTTTATGCTGACAGCAGGGAGGGAGCCATTGCTGAGTCTGGAGACGTCGTCCTCTCAGGGGTCAGTCTGTCACTGTGATTTCCTACTTGCTAACTCCTCGGTATGTAGACAAAATCTATGTGCTTCTGTTTGTTTCCAGGCTGAAGTGTTTGCAGAGCTTGGAGATGTTATTAACGGGACCAAACCTGCCCTCAGAGAGAAGACAACTGTGTTTAAATCTCTTGGTGAGCTGATGAAGACTGAGCCCACATCATTTATTATTCCACTTCATTACGGTAAGAGTTTTTCATGCTGACTTGTTTTGTTTTTTTTTACAACAGGAATGGGAGTTGAAGATGCAGTTTCTGCTAAGTTGGTATTTGACCAATGGAAAGCCACAGCCAGACGTCTATGAAAAGGAATCCTGACCTGTTTGATCTGTGGTGATCAAGATTACGGCAATATATACATGGACCAGAAATTATATGTTTCAGTCCAAACAAAGCTGATTGTCCTGCCAAAAACACCATATGTATACCAAGTCTGCAACACAGACATGCATGTAATTCTAAAATAGTTAACTGATTACTCATATACTCAATAAACAGAACATTACAAACATTCAGGTCAGTGATTTGCTTGAGCATTTCATCAAGAAACTTACAGAGCTGACAGAATCTACAACAGGGGTCACCAACCTTTTTGAACCTGAGAGCAACTTCAAGGGTACTGAGTAGTACGAAGGACACCTTGTTTGATACAAACTTCCTCAATAGCAAACTTGCGCCATCATCTTTAAACAATAATAATAATAATGAAAATAATATGTAAAAAGACTGTCTGATCACATTTATGTTAATTATTCCTTACAATAATTATTAATGATTTCCACAACAATGATGGTAGGAAACACACACACATATGGAAATCTGTTCCAATATTTAAAAGTCAGAGGTATCCCATCTCTGAAACTTTGGTAAATATCTTTCTTGGCAGTTTTGTATGAATCAGTATATTTGCAGCATTTTGTTCAAAATCACACCAGTTACATTTCTGTGCAAATTATCACTTCTAACATTTTTAGGAAATCATTAACTGTCATCAAATCATGCTTCATTTATGCAAACCACTACCTTTGTAACATGTTTGAACAATTCATGAACTCTGTCCCATGTTTGTACAAATTATCAGTTATGTAAGAAAAAAAAAATCAACTCTTTCACATTTTGAAATGAATCCTATCACATTAGTACTAATCACCAGCATTTTTCACCAGCATTGCAACTTTTTTAACAGATCATAACAACAAATCATTACATGATTTCAACTAATTATTTTTCACATTTTTGTGTAATGGCACGGTGTTTTGAATGACAACATGTTACCTCTTTCTTTGTCTGTAAATGTGTGTTAGTGGGAAGCCTGGCATTGCAGAGCTTATCATGTCTTACCTTTACCTTGCAGCTCACAGTTCAGATGGTTCAGTTTCCCAGTGATGTCCGTTAAAAATGCAAGGGCAAGAATCCACTCAGTGTCCTCAAGCAGCAAGGTGTCTTCCCCTTTGGATTGCATCTACTCTTTGATTTCGGCCAACAGTGACAAAAAACGCTGCAAAACTGTTCCCCTGCTGATCCATGAGGTTTCTGTGTGTAGTAACAGGTCACCATGTTCAGCTGACAGCTCCTCCAGCAGCATCTTCAATGTCCTGGTTGTTTGGCTCTGGAGCCATTTATGATCTTCACGACACGAGTCATCACATGATCAAATCCGGCCACTTTTGTACATACATATGTCCTGCTGGTGAATGATGCAGTGGTAATGTAGGAATATTGGGAAGTCTGGATCACCTCTGCATCGTACAATGAAGCCTGCATGGCGACCCGTCATGGAGGAGCCCCGTCCATCTTCAATGAATCAAGCTTTCCTAACCGTACATTTTTCTCCACGAAGAAACGTTTCGCCACTAAGTCCCAGGCTTTTCCTGTCCGTAGTACGCATACAGTCTATGTGCTACCAGGTGGCTAGTTAGCATGGAAGCTTTGTGGCAGCTAAAGTAGCATCTCTCCACATTGTGCCGCTGTGCGGACGCAATAGTCGCCCCGCAAATAGGACACATACGTTTATCTTTCACTGTCGTGAAAAAGAACTCTTCCTCCCAGTCGTCGTCAAAATAGTGTTTTCTCTTTCACTTCTCTGTCATGTTTTGGGGGTAAAAAAAACACATCTAGCTGCCCAAAGTGTCTGCGTCCGGACGCTTCAGCAGAGTGACGTGGTGGTTTGACATGCGCAGTGAACTTTGACTCGGACACGGTCAGAGTTCATTTACACCGAAGACCTTTTTGTTTTTTTAAAAAAAATCATCATAAATATTGTAATTTGAAATCTGCATTAATGTAAGTATTTTTGATTTAAAAAGAACAGCAACTATAATTTTTTATAAGGAATTTCATTGTGACTAGTTGCAGGCAACTCACATGGTCTCTGCAGGCAACCAGGCGCCAGCGGGCACCGTGTTGACTACCCCGGATCTACAATCACACTAGCAGCTACTTGGTCACAGCAAATTTACTCTAAGCAAATTCTAACATGTTTGAATGAGTAACGTTTGTGATATACCAGTACTGTAATATTTAAACAAGAAAAGCATTCAGAGAGCGGAGTACTCCGCCAAGGCTGCTCAGTCCTATCATTTCTGACGGCTGAAATCTTGAAAAAATTTGTGCCACAAATTCAGATATATTTTATTAATGCACAGAGAAAGATAAATATATTCTACCAAAGCAGATTACAGCAGATGTATATGAAAGGGAACCCCAGGGAAGCAAAAGCGCTTATAATTAGGGGACCCAGGGATCACGGCACCATAGAAAGTGGCCATTTAATATAGATGTATCCACAAACAAAATGACCTTGCTCTGAGCACAGGCGTGTGTCATGCATGTGTACATCATGTACGGATACCAAACCGCGTGAACTAAATATGTAGGGGGCGGCCGGAATTGATGGGACTCGGAAACACCCCTACAATTTAATCAATTGTTCCTTGTATCATTTCCAAAGGATAAGTCCTGATAAGTGGTGGATTTGTAGTCGGACCACAATCATGTGATCAGCTGATAAACAGCCTATTTCTGTTCACTTGTTGTTTTCAATAAACTACTTTTTCAAAGTGCTTTTTGTCCCACTCCCCCTTCTTGCTTTTGCATATTGTAGCTCTACTTAAAACCTCATTAAGATCCAAATGTGCAAAAGGTAAATTCTATTTTTCAGCTGGTCTTAAGCTTTTGATCAGGTCTGTATATGATAAACTGAATGATAAAGTGCCTAATGGGAACTGTATTTTGACTTCTGTAAATATACAATATCTCTCCTTTTACAAATCTCTGTAAAAATTACAGAACCCAACTTCAGAAATATATTTACAATGTTCACTTAATAAAAAGGAAATATTTGTGGAGTTATGAAGAATTTACGAATTTATGTCAACATTATCGTAATCCTTTTTTCATGTTAAAAATATTTCAATTTCTCTAAAAGAATGGAGATTTTATGTTTATTCAGTTACAGGTTTTTAATGGTATTTTAAAGTACACATGTAAATTCAAACTATTTTGTCACATTGTTATTTCCATGTATTTCAAAAATATTAAATCTGTAAAATGAAATAAACATTTCAGAAATTTCCAGATTTTCTTTTTTACAGTGCAGCATGCCAACGTGCTCACCGTCATCAACACTGAGGTTTAGTTGGTCATGATGTTCATCATGTTAGGGTCATGTGTTACTATGGTAATATTCCCTAAATATCACAGACCAGTACAGCTAAAGCTGGTGGGAATGTTTGTAGTATTTGGTGAATTTAACAATGACACTACAAGAAGTCATGAACTGAACAATGCATTAATACTAAAGGCTAAAAATGTAATGTACTTGCTGGTTTCAGCATCTAAAATATAAGAATTTTTTCTTCTCTAATGTTTTTTAATTGTAAATCAGTTTTTAGCTGTTGGACAGATGTACACAAGCACAACAGGAAATTGTGATGGGCATTTTTCAGTTTTCTGACAATCAAAAATAGAGATCATTACTTGCAGTCTTACATATATTATTTCCCAAAACTGTTACATGAACAGAGGAGAGAAGTGCAGCAGAGCATTTCGAATGAATTTATTTGCTTTAAAAAAAAATCTGCATATTACTATGTGAAAATGAAACCACATTTAGTAAGAAAGTAAATCCAAGTGTTTGATTCCTCTGTGCCACAGAAACACTGATAAAATGTTGAGTCCAGATTTAGCGGTTCCCCTGGAGCAACCATGGAATTTGATCATTGCTCATTTGAAAATAAAACTGCTGTTTAGTAGTTACTGTTCATATTGTACAATCAATGCATTAAAATGAGTCGAGACCTTCAGGTATTGCTACACTGGCTCACAGACTTCATTAAAACAGTAATAAAAGGGGTCAAAATGAATTGGTTACGCACCTTCATGATAGCTACATAACAACGAGAGCGTCACATACTGAACAAAAAGCACTTTCTGAGCAAGAATTTAGTGAAAACTGGAAATGGGTTTAACCGTAATGGAAAACTAATGAAGGAGCGAGCACAACAACGCTGGCTGCACTGCAACTTCACAGGCCCGACAGTCAGTAATAAAATACTGTGCACGTAGATACATTTAGAAGACTTTCAGGAACGAGACAAGATTAAACATCGAGCAGAGACTGTTTTACATGCTGCTCACTGCACACCAGCAATTACTACTTCTCAGCAGCTGCTACGACATTTGTTCTGTCATTTAAGGTTTAAACTGTTCATTCATGACTGCATTATAACTCGTAGAGGTTCAAACGGAATTAAAAAGGAAGAGAAACAACATTTTAGTGTTCACAGAGGGACTACAAAATAATGACCGTTGACTGAGTTTTGGCAGCACCTCAGGTCTAGTCGGATGACGCATGTAAACAAAACGGTCCGTCAACAATAGTTGACAACAAACTGAAAATGACAAAAAGGAAAAAAAAATTTGTTCTTCTAAAAAAAAAAAAAAAAAAAACATTTTTTAAACTAAAATTTCATCAAGGCAGCAGGAATCTCTTAGTGTGTAGGGGAAAGAGTGCAGTGCAGGACCTCCTTCTGTCATAGAGTTAGATCTATGGTAATTTCACAATAAATTCAAGTTCAAGTAGTGTTTCTTCACAATGTCTGAGAAATATGACATGAAAGTGTTTTTGTAGATCCTCCCTCTTACTCCTGAATCAACCCCAGATCCTAAATTAAAACCTCCAACCCTCACACTCCCCAAGGCCCGAGCAAAATCACTCCATTCCTGTTGATCTGAAAGGACTAGACAGATGTAAGCATTCAGACAACACATCTGACAGAAAACCCTCAGCACTGCTTAAACCTGTAAAGTTCTTTCAGATGGCAAATCTGATCTACCGAAGCTTCTATGTAAGCAAGGACACGGGGTGAATAGACATATGGGAGAACCCACCCGTCTTCTTCCCTCCAAGCAGGCGAATTCTGACTGCAATGGTTATATTCTACTCCCCCTGGTTCTCCATTACAATAATGTGCACTTCCTCTTCCTCTTTTTGACGGGTGGGGGGCACAGGACCGCCCTGATGGCTTCATCAAACACTGTCTTAAGGCCGCGCTGCGTCAAAGCTGAGCACTCCAGATATTTCACTGCACCTGGTCGCAAAGGGAAAACAGAACCAAGTTAGCAAACCAGTTTGTTTTTGTCTGCAGGACATCATTACAAGTCTATTTATATATGGAAAAAATCCACACAACACTACACAGGGTGCCTAAAAAAAAGGTGCAACGAATCGCAGATCTCTTGGTATGGATTGTATCTTGGCTTCTGACTTCATGTTAAAACACAATTGTGACTCTACTTCGAGATTACGGGAATTATTCTCTGCCAAGGGAAAGGTTTACACAAAACCTACTAAGCTGAATTTCATGAAACTTGGTGGAAAAGTGGAGCATAGGCAACAAGAGAAGCACTCACAGAGCCCAGTACTCCACCAAGGCTGCTCAGTCGTTGTATAATTTCTGACAGATGAAATCTTTAATAAAAAATGACCTTGCGCTCAGCACAAGTTTGTGCTATGCATGTGTACGTTATGTACGGATACCGAATCGCGTGTCCTAAATATGTAGCGGGCAGCGGGAATTGATGGGACTCAGAAACACCCCCACAATTTAATCAACTGTTCATTGCATCATTTCCAACAGATAATTCCCAATAAGTCAGCAGCGGTCAATTTGTATTAGGATCGCAATCATGTGCTCGTCAGCAGGCAGCGTTCACTTGCTGTCATAGTTACAGTGATGCTGTGCCGCTATCTCGCAATGATACGGAAATCCTTAACAGATCCATGGATCCAGACTATAAGCCGCATCACTGCCAAAATCTAATCTAATTGGTCCTTGTGTCATTTCTGACCTTCCCTGAAAATTTCATCCAAATCCGTTAGCCCGTTTTTGAGTAACGTTGCTAATAGACAGACAGGCAAACGTACACCGATCGTCACCTAACTCTGCCACGTTTCTTGGCAGAGTAATAAAATATGGTTGCCAATTTGGGTGAGTTTGTGAAAGAGGGCAGGCATTCAGAGGACCGCGCTCTTTAAATGCTCTTCTAGTTACTTTATAAAGTAACAGCAGCAATAAAACTTCAATGGGTGGAGATCTGTGTGGATCACAGATCAACAACAGCTAGTGTTATACGACTAGTGCCAAAGGTTGCAAACAAATATGGCCGTCTAATACGTCACAAATTAACAACGGAATTTAATAAAGAGAACACAATGTTGATGTATAAAATCAAAATGGCGTGGAGCTACAACTGACTTATTTCTTTAGCCATGGCCAAGCCCTGAGGGTAGATGATGGGAGAGAGTTTCTTCTCCTTGAGCTTTTCGATGGTGTCCTTGTCGTCTCTCAGGTCCAGCTTGGTGCCCACCAGGATTATAGGTGTATTGGGGCAGTGGTGTCTCACCTCAGGGTACCACTGCAGGAGGAGGAGGACACAGGTTGTTGGATGCAGTATAAAAAGTATAGAAAAGAGTGGTGTATGTGTGTGGGTTGCGTAAGGAAAGTGCTCTGCTACAGCTTCCTGGTTCTTATCCCATTCTGATGTGATGTGACCTTTGAATAACTCAAGAGTCATAAAGTTTCTCCACAAAGCAGCACAATGTTCCAAATGCTGCAAGTTTTTATGGCTGCATGACTTTATCAGACAGGAACAAAACTATCTTATGCACAATGTTACACATGAAATTCTGCAGTTTACCTTTATAAGTCTATTTTTGGTCTTTGGAAGCCACAACATAATGACCACAATTACAAATCAGCAGCCTGAAATCAAAGTTCTGTATTTAGTTACTTTAGTTATACTGGCAGTAATCCAGATTTGGCTCAGTGTAACAGCTGTAAAGTAGATTCATTTCACCAAAGCTGATCTGATCATCAAATGTCATTGAAAGCAATTAATGTAGTATTTAAGAACATTTCTAGAGCATGTTGTTCTCACCTTGGCACGGACGTTTTCAAATGAAGCTGGACTGACTAGGGAAAAGCAAATTAGGAAGACATCCTGTGGAGGCAAAATGACAATTAGCAATATTATAGTAATGGTACATGACAATAACAAAACGATAACAGCTTAACCCTCTGGACACAAAGTAGTTTTAGGTGAGTTTTCTGCTCCTGTCACATTTTTACTCACCGAGTTTATTTTTTTAAACAACACACTATGGCTAGAAGTTGACAGAACTCAAGTGTCTTCTGTACAGTATTTATAATGTCATAAATCATACAAAAAGAAGACACAAAGGTTGGATTTCTTTGATTATGCATTTTACGAAACACAGCCCTTTGGTTGCTCTGATGAATGGTGTAAATTACAGAGATTACTTTTAAAGATAGTATGCTTTTCAAACCTGCTGAGAGTTAAACAGAGAGTTAAAACACAGAATATAGTATTGACTAAAAGCCACTACATTTGGATGGGGCAGCAGATGATGACAACACTTTCTCTGTTTACTTTTGCATATAATGTTACCAGTATCTTCTTGTAAAGTCAGGAGTATTATTACCTCTCTGACAGCCCAGAAAGATCAAAGCCTGTCGTCCTGTGCTCTTTGGGGGTGCAGCTGCATGTTCTCAGCAGGAGAACTGTTAATACTCTGGCCAGGACTAGCTTCCCTTCTAACATCCCCACCACTGTTACACAATTCAGGTTGTGATAATTTTGGAAAAAAAAAAGCAGCAGCAGATATTTTAACCTGACTCTTACACATCTCTCAATATGAAAGACACATTTTCTTTTTGTGTGAAACAGAAATTGGTGGAAACAACCTTTTTGCCTGTTCTTGACTATGGAGATGTGCTGTATATGAAGGCTTCTGCTAATTGTCTTAGCACGTTGGATAGCGTGTACCATGGGGCACTGAGATTCATTATCAAATGTGGTCCCCGTTGTGTGCTCTATTCTAAAGTTAACTGGACATGTTTAAGTGCCCGACGTCTCAGTCATTGGTATGTGTTTATTTACAGAACCATTCTGGGTTTTGTTCCTTTCTATTTGTCTTGTCTTTTTTTTTTTTCCACAATATTTTTATTTTGTTTTTCACAGCAATGGAAACATCTTTACATTGTATAGAAACTTGAATACAAACTGTTTTGCTGCTTTTTTAAAAACAACAACACAAAAACAAACAAACAAAAAGTAACAGCAAACAAATAAACAAACTGCTTCTCTCCTCTATAAACTCTAGTGCAAGTCCAGTTACAGTCTATTTCAAAGATAACACAACAAAATCAGCACTTAAGTGCCGTTATATTAGTACATAAGTGCACATGCATTCCTATGAGAATATACACAAAAATAAACATGCAGGTGCAGAAGCTGCATGGTCCATCAATCACTCATCAATCTGAGGGTCTGCTAAATCTTGATCTTTGACGTACTTCACAAAGGGTCCCCATATGTTTTCAAAGACCTGCTGCTTGTCTTTCAAAATGTAAGTTATTTTTTCTACAGGGAGATTTGACAGCATCTGTCTCAACCACTGGCTGATACTTGGTCTACTCATTGATTTCCAAAGTAATGCAATACACTTCTTAGCAGTAAGCAAGCTGAGGTCTATAAAAGCTCCTTCATGTTTTTTTTATTTGGAATTTTTTGGATACAGTCCCAGGAGGAAAAATTTTGGATTTGTTGGAATTTGTTTTGAAATAATTTTTTCTGTTGTTTTCCTCAACTCCTCCCAAAATGGGCTTATTTTCCTACATTGCCAGATACAGTGAAAAAAAGTTCCCTTCGCATCTATGCATTTTGTGCAGATGTCTGGAATGTTTTTGTCCTATTTATTTAATTCAACTGGAGTGATGTAAGTCCTCATTAACCATTTGTAATGAATTAACTTATTGCGTGATTTGTCTTGTCTTTTAACAAAGAAACATAGAAGTCACTATCTCAGATCTACGGATACTCTGTAATCTGTCATCCCAAAAGCACGATCTGAACTGGGCAAGAAAACATTTAGGTTTTCTGCACCGAATGCTTGGAATAAACTCAACTTCAAACCTTTGTTAAACTGAATGAGTGTAAAGTTCTGGTGAAATCATTACAGTCTACCTTGTCTGTGTGCAAGCGTTACATGTGACAAAGTTTTAATGTTGTTCATTTTATCTGTTGTTTACTGTTTTTTTTAAATGTGACTATGCTGCTGCCCTTTTGGCCAGGTCTCCCTTGTAAAGGAGAGCTCTGATCTCAATGGACTAACCTGGTTAAATAAATGCTTAAAAAAAAAAAAAAAAAAAAGATCTGTGGCTTTTAACATAATTATGTATCATCAACTTGTGCCTTATTTTCTTCTTTTCACCTCTCTCTGTCCTTAGCAGGACTTAAGAAGCTACTGAGAAACCAGTGCAGCTGTAAATGACAGCAACATGCACTCAGTACTCTCATACTTTCTTCAAATGAAACAAATTCACACAAAATGTAGGTAAATAACACAAAAAATGTTTTTTTATTTTTAAATCTTCCCTTTTTTTCTATTGTTTTCTAGGGGAAGGCAATAAATCTAGTCAAATCTGGACTGGTCCTGTTGGTCAACACAAAGTGACTCCCACGTTCAGCTCCCTGCAAGTCTTGGGCACAGAGGCCAGTTTGTTGTGAAGACAAAGAGGGAAAACAAGAGCTGCTTTTCACTTCCTCTAGCCATCCTCCAGACAGTGTATAGGTACTATGGATACAAGGCTCTACTCTGCTGAGAGCACAGACTCTGTCTTAAGCATTAGAGGCCAGTGAATAACTCCAAATCAGTGCTGACAAAGTGATAACAGTGTTCACGCTGACATTGTCTGGCTGACACTAATCTGTGCAGAGATCAGCAGTTGTCCCTACTGGTGCGTGTATACATGAGTACAACATACATATATTTATCTATATACATACTGTTTGTGGGTAGGACAGTGGCCTGAGCCTGTCGTAGTCCTCCTGTCCTGCTGTATCCCACAGACCCAGGTTCACCGGTTTACCATCGACCATCACATTGGCAGAGTAGTTGTCGAAGCTGTAGATAGAGAAGTGAATATTAGATTCCAGATCAAACCAGTGAAAAATACAACACAATAAACAAATAAGCTGTCCGTGAAAGTATAGTTTTTATCCCATCATCACCTCAAATCTGCCGTATTTCCACTGACTGACCATATATCACAGCTGATCACGAGGTGTGTTTATCTGTATGTATATTGCTTACACTGTGGGGATGTACTCTCCAGGGAAGGCGTTGGTAGTGTAGCTGATGAGCAGGCATGTTTTACCCACAGCCCTGGGAGGAGAGAGAAGAGAATGATGCAATGAGGAGAACTGAAGGCTGCAGCTTGATCTACCCGTCTTCTCCTTGTCTCAAAAGTTACAACACATTCTTCACTGAATTCACAGTAACTACTTTAGTGCTTTACATGATTTGCATAGTTGGTGTAGCCCACCTTGCCCGACAGGTTAACACATCAACTAAGACAAGTTTAATCCAAAAAGCTCCGCCACCTTACTCTTTCTCTACCAAGGACCACAACTGACCTTCTTGTGGTGCTTTAGTAAGTTGTGATGCTGTTTTTTTTTGTTTTGTCAAATATAACTAGACTGGCTCCAGTAAGTGCTGCTTCAAATGTTCCCAGTGCTGTCCTGAAATAACCTCTTCTCTTGGGAAAGACACATTAGGCACACAGCAAGAAAAGGAGGGGAAACACAACATATGCAAATACTTCACAAAATGCTTTGCAGGGTTCAAAGTGATCACAATCTTACCTTAATTGGATCAGTTATGACTCCCAATTGGTACGAACATTTGTTTGTATATATACATGCCATAGAGTATGATTACTACAGAGAACTGTTGTAAGTCTAAACTTTTCAAAACAACTTTAAAATAGGTTACGATGTTTGAACTACGATCATCCAAGTTTGGTTTGGTCTCAATTTCTCATGAGACAACTAACGCACAACACATTGATGTTATTTTGTGATAGCTTTCATTCAGAACAGTCTTCTTCTACTCAGTCTTCCTTCACATTTGAGGGAAAAAAACATCCATAACACACATTTAGGTGTGTATTTTATTATACTTTGTTTGCACTGGTAGATTCCAACTATACAAAACACCTTTTATAAACTTAAATTTCTCAAAATTAGTCTTTCCTCACACTCTGAGTCTGGAAATGTCCACTTCAACAGGGCTTATACATGCAGTTTTATTCCAATCAGTATTCTGAAGGTGTAAACTGAGGGGTTTGTTCATAGTCTGATTTCAAGAAAGTTTTTACCTCAAAAATCATCATGAAAATTGAATTTTTATTTATTCCTTGGTGTGCGCAGTATTTTCAAATTGTTAAAAATTATATGCAGAATTCTCTCTGTACAATCTTTGACTATAGTAAGTCAACAAAATGAAAGAAAAATATCAAAGCTGACTCTGACCAGAAAATAAATTCCATTCATTTGGGTGATTTTAGACAGATATAATACTTCAGATACATATTTTAACTTACATTTGCAGAAAATGATTGCCATATTGTAAGTAATCAACCGAGGATATTTGATGGTGATGTTTATTAGTAAAAATGTTTCATCTGTAGCATCTTCCTTTCTTTATTTTTTAACTTTTAACAAAGTGTACTCATATTATTCACATTTTGTACTAAACCTTGTAAGAAAAACTACTTAAAACAGTTTTTGCACATTTTTATACCCAAGGGGGAGTGGAAGCAGTTTATAGAATCAAGTTAATGCGTTTTTATTTGTAAGTAACAACAGATCTTTAGTTTGCTGATGCTGTTGTGTGTTTTATCAAGACAATATGAACTGGATTTCTGATAATATACAAGTTGGTGACACTGCTTGCTGAGCTGCTTTGATATTCTCAGATTTTGATTGGAGTTTGTTGAAATTTTGAGGCCTCCAACAACATAGTAAGTTGCCCCAAGGCCTCCTGTGGCTGTGTAGTTGATGAAAACCATTTAAAAGGTGCACAAGAAGATTACAGAAACAACCTCAACAGCCATCAATCATACAAGCTCATACAGAAAGAGGTAATAAATAGCAGGCAGTCAACACGGCAGCCTGTCATGTCTAATAAATGCCATGCTGTGACCCGTCCAGTCACACCTAACCGGAGCATGTAGATAAGTCTGTCTGACCCAGCTGGACTGCAGAGCAGACGGCACAACAACAGCTGTCGCTCATGTTGGCATGTTATCTGAGGCTCGTTAGCCGCTAGCCAACTGTTGGTAACTGGGTCAACACAAACAGCCACGTTAGCATTTATTCGGTACCATACAGGTCAAACGGCGACATTTTAGAGGTCAAAGCGAGAATAAAAATGTACTTTAACTCACCCGTCCCCCACCACCACACACTTAATGGCCTGCATCGGACGGCTCTCTCGTTAGCAACCGGCCGACGGTACAGCAGCTCGATGTCGGTTAGCTTAACAGGCTAACAGCGGCTAAAATAAAGCGCTCCTCGGCGGCCTGTGTAGAGCAGCTAAAACACAGAAGGTCCGAAAAGTTTTTGAAATGTTGCTACGGGAATTATCCTGCTCGTCTCCGCTTGTCGACAACAGCCCGGTGAAACTCCAAAGTTGTAAAGCAGGCAGGCAGGCAACACCCAGAAAGAAAAAAAAAGAAAAGAAAAAAAAACTCTGGCGGAAAGATTGAGGGAAAAACGCCCACAGTTATGAGCCGCAGCGGAGAGAGAGGTCCGCTCTGAGGAGGACGGTCAGCGGCTGCCACCTGCTGGTCACCACCGGGGAGACACCCAGAGGTCAGTACCGGTCAGTCACTGAACTACAGGATCAGAAAGTCAAAGCAACACAAGGACTAAATGTCAACTTTATAACCTCATAAAGGTATGTAGTTCTAGTGAGGAGTAGGATTATATAAAACTATACTATCAGCCCAATTATTTAAAATGATTCTGTTAGTTTTATTTGTTCTTTATATCCATTTTTACTTTTACGTTTTTGGTCCAGTAGTTTTGCTTTTTAATTTCATTTTCCTTTTATGATGTTATGTTATATTGTCATTTTTTAAAATTTTCCATCATTTTATTGTTACGTGTGTTAGGCGTAACTATCCACCTCTTTTAAATAATTACTAGCCAGCAATAAAGCATGCTAACTTGGTGTCATTTTTTAAGTCTCTTACTTTTATTGTTTGGCTTTTTTCTTTATGAATGATAGTCATTGTATTTATTTAAATTATTTTATCTGTTACATTTTCAGTTACAGCTCTGATCAGTTTCTTATGTGTCTTTGTTGTAAAACACTTTGTTTTGACTTATTTCACACTTTTTGTTTACTACATAATCCCATATGTGTTCATTCATAGTTTTGATGCTTTCAGTGAGAATCTCCAATGTAAATAGTCAGGAAAATAAAGAAAAACTATTAAACTGTTCAAACTTTTGACTGGTAGAATATGTAAGATTCAACATTAACTATGCGACAATGTTTGAAAAACTTTGAAAAACATAATGATTACTATATAATTCATTACTTTTTGGAATAGTAATTCTTATTTTGATTATTACTGTTACTTGCAGCTAAATGGATTTTGGTCGCATTAATGTTACATTGTCCTTTAAAGCAGACTTTATTTTAGTTCTGAACTTTAGAGATTTTGTCTTTTCATACTAGATATAGAAAAGAATGGAGTTTAAAATGCTAATCTCCAATAATATAGTAATTTCACACAATTACAGTTATGCAGTTCTGAGAGACTTTACTTCAATGTTCAGATTTTTCATACTTTCATGCACTGTTTCTTTTTTTTTCTTTAATAGATTTGTTCAGCAGTGATGTGTCCAAATCTCTTTGCAGAAATGGCATTCACACACAAATTATAAGATCACCTTATAAAATATGAGAAATGATTCTGATCGAAGAAACAAACTATATAAATTAATTTCACTTCTCCCATTTGCTACATTAATATGCGTTCTGGCTTTAATGCATGTGTATAAATTAAGAAAATATATAATAGCTTAATGCTCTTTAAGGACATGTCCATCATAAAGAGGAATTTTACTTTGGACGTTATTTAAAATGAAATACTTTTACACAAGTAAAGTTTTGCATGCAGGACTTTCATTTGTAATTCATTGTGATTTGGAAAATTTTACTCAAGTAAAGTATTCAAACACCTGATTGTGTTGACTGTGATTACTGATGAAAAAAGGTATTTTCTTCTTTTTAATCCAGTCAAGCTGCAGTGTAGCTTGTGAACACTGGAGTGCACTATTGTACACTTCTACAGTTGGCCAACAGGACGGTCAATAATGCTGAATTTTTCCTGCCAACTTGAGGGGAAATGTAAAATTTAAAAACGTCACTCACTCTCTCCACTTCCTGCTCATCATCTTCTCGCTGCTTTTACTCCTCCATCAATTAATCACCGACTCCATGGCAACCATGCCTCTGCACACACACAGAAGCCACACACACACACACACACACATACATTAGTAACCTTGGCTCTGGATTATGTTATTGGGGGATTTTTCCAGCAACAACAACACATTAATAGGATAAACGTCACCATTAAGTGGGGGGTAAAAGCAGGGGAGAGAGATTAATGAAGGATAAGCAGTCCTGTCAGCAGCATGACGGGGAGGCTGTAAAACACAGCGAGGGAGACAAACTGCAGGATTCCTGTATGTCAAACTGAGAATATACAGTGAATGATGCACTATTTATGCATACATTAAACAAAAAGGAAAACCATATCTTGAATTTATGTCTCGTATGTTTCACTGGGGATTTCAAGCATTGCAAAGTTTGGTTACATCCGTCTTTGCATCCAAATTAGCAGCATTGACTGCATTTATCCAACGTATGACTGCTGCAGACTCATTTTCCATCTCGGTGCATCATGTTTGGTGTTTGTTGTCATTATTATATTTCCAGTCCACATGACGGCTGTTTGACTACAGATGATTTGGCCTCTTTGGACCTCCATTCCAGTGATTGAGCTGTTATTTGTGCTCAGAAACTCAAATCAAAGTGCAACCTCCCTCCCCTCCCTTTCTGCTCTTTAGGCCAAGCAAATCTAACAGCTGCTGCATGTAGCTTCACATCTGGTGTAAGAACATGACAGTGGTATTGATTTTCTCATCTAGCTCCTTGTGAGAAAGTGAAACAGCGTATTTCTCAAAATGTCCCCTGATTTTTTCATGCTGTGCTTCCAATCTTTGATTCATCTCATGTAGCTTGTGTGGTTTTCTTTGAAAAAAACATTATGTTGGACTTGGGCACTAAGTTAAATCACGTAAAACATGTGAATTAACACTCTTATCTGTGGATCCATTGAAAGTCAGTTGGCAGGGATATGTCAGGAATACAGATAAGTCATTTGATTAAATTATAGATTACAGTCTCAGCTTTCTTTATGGTCAGCTTGGAGAGAGCTTTAACATTTAACTAGAAATGTAAGGGGTTGTCATAGGGAATGTTACAGTGTTCTCTTGCTGTAAAACCAAAAAAAAAAGAAGGCTGTGAACATAAATATTACATCAGACATGTGAAGACAGAGGTTTTTCAAGCCAGAGCTGCTGTTAAAGTGAATATAGTTAGTGGGTTTCCGTTGTGTAAACAGTCATCTCTTCTGTCACCATCAGTCCACATGCATCGTCCTTCAAACCGCAGAGAAACATCTTACTGGATCATTACATTCCACCATTAGCTCCCTAATAAGCACCAAGATTTAATGACCCCTGTCACGGTTCTCTTATTTGCATAGGAGTCGGATTGACAAGCTGCAGGCAGCCATCAGTTAGATGGTAACACAACAGGGTACATATGCTGTCTGCAATCACAGAATGTGGAGAACTCAACATTTTTAATGGAGTGAAAGCTAAATGAAATGAGTATTTCCCCAGGATTTCCTCATTTCAGCACAAGAAGCAGATGGCTGAGGCCAGTTGAGGCTTTTGGCATTTTGTGCTGCAGTTATCTCCTCTTCCCACATGATCGATGTAAGCCTATACGCGGCGGTAACAGATAACGGGCCTTGCTATAAATGATTCAGGAGCTCAAGTTGTGACAAGTGATGGATTTTCTAAGAATTTATCTGCAAAAGAGATTGTGCAAATGTGCATCTTTGATCTGATGACAAAGTTTTGTAACATTTTGCATCACAACAGCTTTAAAGTGCAACAATTCACCACGCGTGAAGGTCAAACTCACCACAAGCACAAAAACACCCTCTATTCCCACATTAACTCTGCACAACAAACCCGAATCCCCGTGAAAATGGCTCAGCAATAGAAATGAACTCCTTTTCATTCTCTGAAAGCTGTGAGCTGCCTCCAGGTGCTTCCTGAAGGATTCCTCAAACATCTCAATGGACTGGATGTTGGGTTTTGACAGAGGGAGTCACAGTTTTACTTCAGGTTGGTTTCAGGCAGAGCTTGTTTATTAGCCAGTGGCGGCAGACGTGAAGCTCCCCTAAAAATAAACGGCCCTTTTGAAGAAGTCCTCGTTCTGCACCATCTGTGATGTGCTGCATAGCAGAGCTTCAGTCATGAGATGAGAGGGACTCTCCCATCACATTCACAAAGCTGTTTTGTCTGTGATGATATTCTAATAATCAACAATGAGTCATTTTTTTTGTGATCAGATTAAATCAGATGTCCCGGTGAGTCACATGTTGCTGTGATGTGATGGGAAATTTCCGGTCGCTTCGGTTAAAGAGCAGCAAAATTGCTGCATTTTGCTCCCGGTTGGAGTGACGTCGCACAGGTTTCCTTTGTCCTCCCTCTCATTCCGTGTGTGTTTCTCTTCCCATCATCGCCTGCTTCACTCTCTGGACCATTGTGAGAGAGGAAGTGTGTCACATTACTTGTGTGTTTGCATTAGCAGGAATGTGCGTGGGACTAAGGAATTTTTCAGAAACCTAACAGGCTCAAACTCAAATGATAGTCTCTGAAGTCCCAGATTTGAGCATGAATTTTGTACAAAATGCAAATTATCTGGTAATATTTTTGAAAAAAACTTAAATTTATTGTCCACAATCACTGCAAGTGGTATATTGAAATACAAGAGGTGATAAATTACGTGTAATAAAATTCCAAGGAAATCCACAACTCAACTTTGAAAATCTGTCTTTCAAGGAACCAAACAAACGTGATGAAGAGCTGAACAAACGTTCAACAATCAGCATAAATGAAAAATCAAATCTCATTCGAATGACTGAAACTCTGATGCCGTCCCTCATTATAACAGTATGGGTCATGAAGCAGGCTGCTTGCTTCTGCTGCTTTAATGCAGCCAAGAGACGTACAGGGTCATTTCCTAGTACAGTGCAGCAAAAGTTCAGGGTTTGGAGATAGAAAAAAACCCCATCAGGCTGCCACACTAGAGAAGCAGGAAGCAGAAATCCTCTGCTGGCTGGAGAATAACCTTTGAAAAGACTGTGTGTGGACTTGTGGGGGATTTTGAGTGTGTGTTTTACTGCCAGAGCAAACATCTGTGTACTTCTGTGTTTGGTTATTTTTGATGAATTACTATCAGTTATATTTTTAGTGCAACTAATCTCCTCAAGGTTTGTCATCTCCCATATTTCCCAGAAATGTTGTCAAGAAGCACCAGAGAGGAAAACTTATTGCTTACACTTGCTGCAGTATATAATTGTCACAAGTGGTATCAATACAAATATCAATACAGCGATTTATCGCATTGTTTTCTCTTGTGGTACATTATTGATACACTGGGGCCAATGTAGTTATTTTTATTTAAACATGTAGAAATTGTAACTGGATTCCTACAACCAACTAGAGTTAACAGAGTCACTGTGTCATGACAGCTTGTGGAGTCCTCAATTAATGAGGATTTTTGCTTTTTTGGGATTGTTTTTGCTTCTTCTGTTACACATATATCAAAATGTATGTAGATGAAAGTCTTGTAATGTATTGAGAATCACAGAATCACTGTATCATGATATCATCAAGGACAGCATATTGTGATATCATGACTTATTTTGTAGTTCCCACACCTTTTACGACATTAATCATCAAATTAGTGTCGTGACAACATTAGTTTTTTGTTGGTGAATATAAAGTCAGACTCCACATATTCAGGAAGTATATGTATTTCATTATTGTATTCTGGTGTATGTAGAGTAGACAATGCCAGTGGAAAAACTCACAACACTGGAATCAAACAGCAAAAGTCTTAAAATGACATTGGACAATGTATGTCTGTGGCGGAAAAAATAGATCATTTTTCAGACCAATAATGCCACAGTTATGGATAGTCGGTGTATGATGTGATGTCACAAAACCGTATGAAAGCTGCTGAATGGATTATAGAGAATTTTTGGCAACATTCTCATTCCTCCAGGCTTTTGTGAATCCCTGATGTTTCATCTGGAACCAACAGAATGTCAGAATGGTCACTTAACTAAAGAAATATATGAACATCTATAAGAAGGATTCGCACACAACTTTGCACTAACGTTTACGGTTTCCTGGCAATGGGCCCTAATTTGAGGATTTACTTTTCATTTAGCATCAACATAAGTTTAACCTTTGTGAGAGTAAATGGTCCTGAGAACAACTGGCTAGATTTTCATTACCTGTTGTGAATGATCCCCTGACTTTTCAACCACTATCCATCCATCCATCAGCTATACCCAATTAAGCTTGTCTACATGGTTATGGGAGGTCAGCTGTCACTGTGCAAGAGGTAGTATATAAACTGAACAGGTCACAAGGATGCACAGCTAACACAACGAGACAAACTGCCATGCATGCTCACAATCACAATTACGGCCAATTTAGAATCACCAATTAATGTAGCATGCATGTCTTTGGACTGTGGGAGCAACCTGGGAAAAACAACGCCACACGTGGACAGGAAGAACATGATGCGTTTTCCACTTCCATGTCCATTTTCAAATATAGTAGATTAGAATATAGAAAACAAAGTAATGATAAAACAGGCCCATTTCTTCATTTTCCCAATGTCCATCAACAAATCAATGGTAACAAAGTAGAAATGGATTATACTTTAGCATCCAGACCCTCCATACAAAGGCTCCAACTGACCAGCAGATTCAAACCCAGAACTTTTTCACTGTAAGGTGACAGTATGAACCAATAATCTCAAAAATATTCTTGTTTTTTGTCTAGACCAGAGTCATTATGAAATTAGAGGATTTATTTCTTTTTGAGGGAGCTTGCCCCCAATCTGAACAAACACAAGCTTTTGAATTGACTTTTTAAATTGTAGGTGTTCGTATGGCCAAAAGTTTATATATTAGTCTAGTCTATTTGCATTGCATGCATTTCTGTGGGCAAAAAAAGGAATGATTTCATGACAATGACAGACAGACTCTAGTCTGGTTGGAGACTCTTTGTCTTGTTTTCCAGTGTAGTTAAAGTGAGTCTTCACACACTAACAGACTGCATGCCTTATGGCTATATTTCATTGTGGTCAAATGTTAGCGCGAAAACTGCAAAATCATCAGCATAGAATGATTTTGTCCAAGTTTATTTACTTGGAGGTGGACAGTAAATTGTTCTTGTTGCATTTCTTATTTCAGACTGTGAGACAGGATTTCTTTGCAGGACATCGCTGTCCAGATGGCTGAGTAAAATCTCCGATGATTATCCTCTTATATTTTCTTAACAAAGAAATAGGACATAGCACGGCTCTACGGCTCGTACATGCATGAATACAGAGTGTGTACTGTGTGTGCTCAGCTCTAATCAGACTGTATTAAATGAACATAGTTGTCCATGACCGCTCAGTGAGACTCGAGGACAGTTCATCCACTCCCTGCACAATGATGTTTTAATGTGGCTGACATAAGTTGCCTCATAGGAACCCACTTCCAGTGAAATATGAAGTGCACCCATGCAATATTTCCCCCCTGTTGGCTTGCAAATGAAGAAAATCTATACATAACTACATCTTTTTGAGGGCATGTATGATGACACAGTGAGGCCAAGTTCATGGGTCAAAAATGAATCATGAGAAGGCTGAGCCCAAGCAAAGGATAACTCTTACTTTTTCTGATCTTTTCTGATTTAGAGTCACTTGAAATTTGAGCTGAGATCGCCTCAGTTTGACTCACAAAATGTTTTCTGGCAAGACTTCCTTCATTTGGAAGACATATGTTATATTTCCATGTATTCTGAGTAACAATAAACGCTGTGCACATTTTGAACAGCAGATGAATTAAGCCTTGTGTTGCTTTGCTTTGAAGGAATTGTATGATGGAAAGTGCTCTTTATGGACTCCACCCTTCTGCTTCCACTAAAACTGGAAATGGAGCCTCTTCCTGCTCCGGACATCTGCATTTATGATTCCCAAAACTTACGGCCTTCACGTCTCTGACACAAAACCTCGCTTTTTGTCTACGCCAAGCGACAGATGCAGCCAGAACACCAGTGAAAGACGTCGATGAAGACGTCATGCTCACAATTAACTTCTTCCTAAGTTTCTCTGTTTGATAATTATGAAACCAGCTCTGGAGTGTGACTGGAGGCGGGCCTCTGAGGGGCTGTGAGGAGGAATTTATGGGAACATGTTGCAAATTAATTGTAACTACCAATGCTGTGGAGTCAGTATTTGTTTATGCCTGGAGCTCATGAGGGGGAAAAACATGTGAGACCAATAATTTTCTATTTTAGGAAGGAGAAAGTGTTTTGTCGGACAGTATGTGCTGTACTGACTGTGAAGTTAAACATACAATATAAGCGAGACATTAAGGAACACAGGAAACACAAATCTTTGTGGAGACACAACATGTGATCAGATTATACGACTGAAGCTTTGTTTTTAAGACAGAACAAACCAAGATTTCAGGGTAATTAAACAGAAACCAACTCTCTGATGTTTGAATGAATTGAAGCTATTGTTTAAATGTACTGTTGTTTAAATGTGTAAAACGTCTATATTTATAGACAGTAAACTTTGTTCCAAGAATATGTGTTGAATGATATACTGAGTATTCTGCCTTTAATCTACTTGAATGTAATAATACTCTTTTAAATACTGCAGTATGTGGATTTGCTGGTCCGTTATATCACAAGCAATTTTGCCCAGATTGTGTAGATATGTGTAAATGTTTGTGCTTTGCTTTTTTCCAGCAACAGTGAGGTCATTCCTGGTCTCTGAAACAATGGTTTCATGCACCAGTTATGTCAGTGCGGCTGCAGGTAGACTTTCAAACAGGACTGTGGATTGTACAACAGCAGGGAAACTAAGGGTGGGAGGAGAGTAGACATAACAATTTCCAAACCTGTTGTGTAACAGTTCAAGCTTTGCATACAACATTGTCAAACTCTGAAGAAGTACAGCAACAATCAAACTGGTTGTACGGTAAATAGCACTGCCACAGATCATTACATACGTTCTTTACTGCAGACAGAGAGAACGCACATGACTTGGTTGCTATCTCCTCTGCTTTTCTGTTTACAAAGTTCCCAATAGAAATCATAACTTTTCAATTGAATAAACTCATCTTGGCGAAACAGAATCATTATGCAGTTACAGACGGGAGGATGTTTTCCATGCATGAAAGCAACAAACAACTGAGGAAATAAGAAAAATAAAATTTAGAAAATATAACACAATTCATGTTCAACTGTCTAAAGAAGACTATAGGTCAAATAAAAAGTCTGGCAGTACAGTTTCAGTACAATAGGGCACCTTCATGTTCTATCTACATTATAATTTCAGTGTCATTCACATAAAATAACAGCACATCTTATGTTGTTATAAGTAATAGCATCAATGCCACAGTATAGAAAGACTGTTACAAATAAAAGCCATGTATTTCAAAGTACCAAAAGTAAAAAAACTAAACAAAAAACAAACTAAATCTATAATGTAACTTAAGTTATTACATATAAATTTAAAAGTACAACATTTTCCTCTGAACTGTAGTGGAGGTTAAGTATTAAGCAGCAGAAGATAGAACTAGTCAGGTAAAGTAACTCAAAATAGTACTGAATTATGGTACTTGCATGAATATAGTTACTTTCCTCCACTGTCTGCGACCCCAGACTTCCAGTGACCCCAAAACCTTGTAAATTTGCACCACAAAAGTACAATATCAACTAGTATTTGGCTTTAATTTTTATATTATTTTCCCAAATCAAACATGTACAATCTGTTGCATGCATTGCTGTTACTGGGAATATGGAGCCTGCAGGGTACATAGAAGATGGAAGCTGAGCGTATGAAAAGCAAAAACTTCCAGATTCATGGATTATTATCAAAAATATTACAAACGATGTGCTAAAGTTGGAGCTTTGACCTGATTACACCCTCACAGTGACACAGGGTGGAGCAGGACAGGCCCATCGCATCATTTCCTCCTCTCTAACTTTCTTCCATTGTGCCCAGCAGAGCTGCACAATGAGTCCTCAGCACAACTCCCTTCCTGCTCTCTGGGTCCGGCCTTCGTGTTCCTCCTGCTCTGCTGGTGGAAAGTGAATCATGAGCTTACATGGGCACGGACGAAGAGAGGAAGCAACCAAGCTAGATTCATTTGGCCTTCAAAGGTGTCGTCATGCTTGCATCATCAATTATGAGGCAGATGTGTGATGTCAGGGTGAGAAAAGCACCTTTAATACAGATACTCAGACATTAGCCTCCATATAAACCATTAACCTTGGGAGGGCTCACTGGAGTGCGGGTTATAAATGAAGCAAATAATCAATAACATTAAACAAAGCGATACAATATGAAGCCACCACAGCTGCAATATGAATTCATTGTAATGTGCATGCGTTAAACAAGTAGCTTTAAGAGTTAAAACAACTAATTCTGATCTGTAATCAAACCAAACACACCTGTGACATGTTTCTTATCGGTTCACCTTCACATTATTGACTCGGAGGTTTCACCCCTGACTGAACCTAATTACCTGTCTTTAAAGAGTAACAGAACACCGGCTCAGAGATCTTACTGCCTCGTGAGGAGCCTGTAAATTTCATACGGATCTATTTCTTCGCTGCCGTTGGTCGGTTAAGTTGAAATAAGTGCAACACTAAAAGCTCTGGACGTCCCAGAAACACGAGAGATCAGAAGAAGTGTGACTGCTCTTGATCTCATCCTGGGTCTGTTAACTCTTCTTCACCTACATGTCAGCTGAGGTATTCTGCTTGTTCCATGTATGTGTTTTAAAGTATACGTTTGAGTGTTGCAAATTCATGTGTGATAAACAGTCGATGTGTATTAATGTGTGCTTTAATTGTGACAGCTTTAAGTGACTCTGTATCATTTGGTTTAGTAATGTAAAGGACCACTATGTGTGTGTACAGTACATCAGATGGAATCATGTTAATATTTTGTGTGTTATTTACCTTTAATAACGCACATTTGAATAACTTGTTGTATTTTTGATCTTTATTTCCATTTATAAGACAAACTTCACTTTTATCCTTGTTTCAACAGTGTTAATATGATTTACATGCAGGTCCAGACAAGCTGCAAATAAACGATTTAAGTTTAAACACCTGTAAATTTCAGATATGCATGTCCTCTCTGACAGTTATTTAGAATGGATAGTGCAATAATTAACATCCAACTTTATTTTTTAACCTCCTAATATGTTGTTTAGTTAACAAGTTAATCCTGGGTTTTATTTATGACTGTCGTTATCATCTGACCACTCCCACTCGACCTCATTCAGTTGTAACTATCAGTTCACAAATCAGCAGTTAAGTCTGTGCTTAAAATGTTATCCAGATAAATAGGAATGAAGGTGAAAACTATGGGAAAAGCTTTATCTTTTGATCCCCGCAGAGAGCAGCAGATACGCAGTGGTGGAATGTAACTAAGAATTGTTACGCAAGCATAGCTGAGTGTTTGTATTTTACTTGAGTCTTTTCTTCTCAAGGTACTTTGTGATTCTGTACAATTCAGAGGGAAATATTGCATTTTTTATTAGATTAAAATTATTCGCTAGGTGGTAAAATATTTGTTGGTAAAAATGAAGTGTTCTTATAAAATGAGAGCTTTGGTATAAATTTAACTTCTCACCATAAATATAAATGGAGGAGAAGTGATTAATGAAGTACACAAATAGCTGATTAACAGAAAATGTATTTAAAAAATTTGTTTTGATAAATTTGAGGTTTTGACTCATGATTGGACAAAACAAGCAACGTGAGGGCTTCACTTTTGTGTTGGTATTTCTCTCTATATTCTGAATATTTGGTAAGCAATCAATCAATCAATCGATCAAGAAAATACTCGGAAGATGAACCATGATTAAAATATTCATTGACTGCAGTCCTATATGAAATAGTTAGAGACAAAAATATACTATTTTTTGCATTGTTAACATGTTTATATGGTGTTTTCTTCTTCTTCTTCTTCTTTAAGAACACATTAAGGTAAAATAAGGGCTCAATAGCCTGGCTGAGTAATTCCATCATGAAAATCCAGTGAACTGACAATCTGAAAAAAACCCAGAATCAATCTTCTGGGATTTCATACGTAACATTCCTAAGGAACCAATCTTGACAACTGCTTTAGATATTATTACACCATTCAATGTCCACACATAATTCCCATACTCACATGCAGGTAAGGACCCTCTTCCAGCTTCCAGTACATTCAGTAAGAGAATTAGTTAAACTCCTCCATTTAATGGTGGTGTAGCTGTGATTCAGAACTGCCAAGAGGTATCCACATTTGGAGGGTGGAGGGGGCATTAGTCACTGGACTTTTATCCAAGAGTGTTGAGTTTGAATCCTGTCTGAAACCATAATTATAGTTCTAACTTTTGACCAAAGTATCGTTTTGACTTTTGCTTTCACTTGCTGTTTGTCACTCGGTGTTTGATTGAGGTTACGCACTGAAACCACTTAGTTATTTTAGAAAAGTAATGTTGTTTGGGGTTAAAATACACACTATCACTACGTTTTAATCAGATGTTGCAATGCTTTATTTTGTCTCTGCTGGAGACTTTACATGCACTTATTCACACAATGACAAGAAATTGCCAATGTTATCGGGGCTACTTTCTATCTATCAGTGATCAGGATGGTTGATAACCGGATATACTGAACTTACTGGAAGGTGGAGGAGGTCCTTATGTGTGGGAAAGATGTCGATGATGCTGATAATGAACCATTTAATGGTCTAGTAGCATCCGAATTGGGTAATCCTGGAAACCTGCTTGGCGCGACTTTCCTTATCATTATTCTATTTCCACATGACTTCCTGTAGTAGTTTTACAGTGTTTGAGCCGATCTCTAGGTGAGCCGGTGTGCTTGAGCTGCTGTGAGGGATGGAGGAATAGATGGAGATAGAGGCTGGGAACTTTATAGAAGAAGCAGAGATGAGTTTTTACGGACTTTAAAAAACGGAACTCTACCTTAGCTAGTGGCAACAGTAAAGTCCTGATTTTATATTGATGCATGAGTAACAGTAATCTAATGGTGCCATTATCAGGGCTATTTTTCTTCACTGAGTGTTTTTACTTCTAATGATACACTCTATAAAGTAATTAAAGCCATTAAACACACTGAAATATATTATTAGGTTGACCTAATAATGTTGGTAACTGCATCAACTTAATGAAAAATCATGTGTAATTCCAACTCTGATTTCTGCATTGATTGATTAAAAACTAAATTCAAGTTGAGGCAACTTAATGAAATTGGCTTGATAGCTTATTTTTTCATCATTTTGAGGTCTGGATTTCAAGTCCTTACCTTTATTTTAACATAAACCTTGTATTTAAAGATTGTAGAAGGAAAACCATTTTCATACGTACGAACCAACTCTGTCACCCAGTATGGATGTTATTATACAGTTTAATATCAGCACACATCCTCGGAATTTCATTGTATTTTCATGTACATTGATAATAAAGGCATCTTCATCTTTATTTCACTGAGTCAAAGTGGGGAAAGCACATTGTTTCATGATTCTTTAAGTTTTATATTTGATAATGTGAACGTGTTTTAACTTTGTTTACTTTGTTGAAAGGTGCCTATAAATAAAGTGCATTTTTATTATTATTATTATTATTATTATTGCACTTTGGGCCTTTATATCCATTTGTAAGACATTTTTTTCTCAGATCTTTGAGATCTGGGATCAAACTTATTCAACTAACTCAGTATAGTTTGTTCGTTGAACGTAATTTTGATACAAGTAGACATAACTTTTTTTTAAAAATGAGGCAAACTGTTGCATTAAATTTAGGTTTTGCTGAGCTCTGATTTGTGAGCATTGCTCTGGCTACTGTTTCATAAGTACATTTACATTTTCCACTACAACGTGAGTGTGTGCGCGTCTGTGTGTGTGTGTGTGTGTGTGTGTGTGTGTGTGTGTGTGTGTGTGTGTGTGTATGTGTGTGTGTGTAGGTGTCATGAATAGGGGCGGGGCTTGCTGACGTCGCCCCGGTTGCAGTGTATCTAATGTGAATGCAGACGGAGCAGCTGAGGATGGAGCAGAGGGAGAGAAGAGCCTCCGTGTCACATCTCACCTCTCAGAATTCACTTCTACCATCCAGGACCCTCCTTTAAATCACACCCACGCTGTGACTTCTTTTCTTCTTCTTTTTTTTCCTCTGCATTTTCTCTTTTTTTTTTCCCCCTCTTCAATTCCTCCGCTGCCATCTGCGCACCGGTCCACCTCACTTCACCCATCTGTCAACACACACCGCCGGCTTCGCCTGTGTGTCAGTGGAAGGAGAGGAAATCCAGCGAAAAACCACTGAGAGAAATACCGTTTTCTGCGAGCTTTCACACCCTCTGTCGCTGCTACAATCGACATGGATGAAGACAATCACGGTAAGGCTGCTTTTCTTTTCCCTCCACAGTGGTTTCCTCTCTGAGCAGGGATGGATGGAGGATGGATGGAGGATGGATGGATGGATGGATGGATGGATTTGTGAGTCAGGGCGCACGGAGACATAAGCTAGTCTTGTGGGTTTTTTTTTTCCCACAAAAACAACCACAGCCTGCTGAAATACTACATGATATGAACAAACTGACAATAAAGGAGCATTTCTCAGACATGCAACACAGACCCTGTTGTATTTACATGCTTCCCATCACAAGGTGAGAGTCTGCTCCTCTATAGACGCACATTTAGGTTTAAAAAATGCACAGAAACACATTTTTTTTCCACGCATGCACCTTTTTCATGTGTTTGATGTCTTGCTGTCAGGCTTTGAAGTGGCTCTCACTATCTTGTCGCGCTGTTTGAAGCCTGTAAACTGGTGGAAATTGATAAGATATGTGGCTGGCAGGCTTCCATGTGGAGGACAGACCCAGCAGGATCTGCATCCTTCAACAAACATATGTAAAAAATGAATAAAATTAATTCCCAACAGTGATATTTGAGGAATATAGTGACACCCACTGCAAATTTGACTGAAATCACTATGAACTTACTACAAATGAGGGCAAATGATAATGAAAAATACTAACTTTGCAATATTTTGCTTTTCCGCTATCTATGTTTTGAGAAGAAAAAGCAGATGAATTATTCTATCTGGAATGATTTAGTCATTCTAAAATGACTGAGGGGGCTTATATAGGACTGTATCTGCAGTGACAATTAAAAGCAATTGTAAAAAAGCAGAAAAAAAAACATATTTGGAGTCTTTCTCATTTGTGGAAAAAGCTTCCAAAAACACAGATCTCGCTTTACATTCATCATGTAGAGCTATATGGTGCTGATTTAAATGGTTCAACCAAAAACACTGGTGACAGAGAACCTTTTTTTGGTCAACATCATCCTTTCTGGTGCAGAAATATTTCTGTGCAACTCAGATTTCATTTCTTTTTTTCAAAAGTCTTCCTTTTCAGTGTTTCTCTCCTGTTCTTTCCTTTCTTTTGCTGTGCACATGTTGAGCCTGCAGATCAACAAACTGTTTCTCTGGTAAATTAAGTTAAAAAAAAACAAGCTGTATCCACAGTAAATTGTGTTACATAAGACAGACTTGTCTTGTAGATTAGTCACGGAAAATTAGATAGTGTTTTCTTTTTGTATTAAGCAGCCAAAGAAGTGTGTTTCACTTAATTTTCCATACTTCACGTTGCACTCCTGACTGTTGAGCACATTGTAGTGTTGATGCTGAAATAGTGTATTGCAAGATCTCAAAGTGAAATTATTTGCTACAGTTGTGAGAAAGATAAAAGGTTAAATCACTTTAAACACACTAATAAGCACGGAAAACTGGAGAACAGGGATACAGTGTATGATTTGAATGTTTATAGTATCTTAACCATTTATCAAACTAGGTGGAATATTAAAGAGAAAATATCTAAAAGTACGAAAAGATCACGATTGAACTGAGAATACAATATTTAAGTAGTTATAGTGATACTTTAGATTAATTATGATAAGGTGGTGCTGACAAAGCCTCACTGATAGCAGATTTTTGGGGCCATTTTAGGGAGTAAGAAATTCAGATGTCTATATATGGGCCAATATTGTTTACATACAGTACTGTTCAAAAGTTTGGAGTCACTTAGAAATGTCCTTATTTTTGAAAGAAAAGCATTTATTTCAATGAAGATAACATTAAATTAATCAGAAATCCAGTCTAGACATTGTTAATGTGGTAAATGACTATTCTAGCTGGAAACGGCTGATTTTTAATGGAATATCTCCATAGGGGTACAGAGGAACATTTCCAGCAACCATCACTCCTGTGTTCTAATGCTACATTGTGTTAGCTAATGGTGTTGAAAGGCTAATTGATGATTAGAAAACCTTTGCGCAGTTATGTTTGCACATGAATAAAAGTGTGAGTTTTCATGAAAAGCATGAAATTGCCTGGGTGACCTCAAACTTTTGAACTCTAGTGTACATATAGATATACATATAATAGTTATCTATGCAAATATACAAGAAAGATGAAACAGTGCAAAATCCAGAAATACTGTTACATCCAAACAATGGCAGCCCTCTTTCAAAAAACCAAACATAAAGCAAGCAAACAATAATAGAGCCATTAACTTATGATAAGGACACTGCTTGACTCCGCACCACCATCTGCTCACCAGCTCTGTTACATGCGCTGCAGACAGTGCTGACAGTATTAGAAATAAAGGTGTCTGAGCTGCTCTGCTGGAAAAACTATGTGGTAGCACTGTTTCTATGTTACTCCAAACATCTTTTTCTTTATCGGTAAAAGAACTTTATATTTTAGTGTATAGTGATACATCTGTGACAGACCAATATCAGCTGATCAGCCAACTGACTACTGAATGAAACACACTGACCGAGAGTTGCTCATGACCTGAGTATTTAGTCACACATTCCTGATTTGCTGCTCGATATGAAACTGTGCACCTGCTTGCAACATAACCCAGTTATGGTGGCTGCAGCTCTTAGTCAATTATTTCATGATGGTGTCTTATACACGCATGCAGGATGCTGCTGAGCAGATAATCCAAACTGTCTTGTGGGCCCACAGGCCTCCAGGCTGTGTAATGTAAACAAATGGTTATAGTCTGATAACAGTTTGGCAGTTAAACCGGGAGATTAGCAGAGCCAGGAGAGACACTTGTATGAACTTCCACTTTTTTTTCCTCCACAGTATTCTCACGTGTTAACCGTCTCAGTATACAGTGAGATGTGGAGACGACCCCGTTACTGTGCTTCTAGTCTTCTACCCTTTTTCCGCTGTGTTTTGTAGGATTTCCATAACTTTGCTGCATGTATTTGTGGCCTCCAGAGGATGACCGTTTCCGTTTCCCGATAGTGTCAGTTAGAAACATTAAAATCTAATGTGGAATGAAAATGACAGAGCATATTTATGATCCCTGAGGCGAGAACTATTTATAGTTTGGTATCTTAATGAACTTAACTCAAAAAAGGTCAATTTTGCTCAATCAATATCTCATTTCTTGCACGTGTGCTTCAACTGAGAGATTCTAATATGGTCTAAATTGATATTTCAGGGGCTTGTTGAAAGGAATATTGCTTCTAAGTCAGAGTTAAAGAACTGACCTGTATCCTCTTTGCAGTCTAACCCGTGAGAACATGCTATCGCCATATCATTTCCCCTTAAAATCACATGTGCTGCAAGCAAGCCGCTCTTATGAGGCCAGTCAGGGAGATACCACTCACTGAATCATCTGGCAGGAAGCACAGAGGCACTCTGTCCGTGAATTAACTGCAACGATACGACACTGTGCACAGTGAACTGTTAAAATAACTTACCATAAATGTTGAACTCGATTGCTTACTCACACTCTCGCTGACTTGCAGACATCACTTAACATAGCTCACATGCACACCTTGATATGCTGGTGTCACAACACAGGCGCTTGGTGCTAAATCTGTCTCTACCAGGCACTTAGCAGCAGCTGAAGTCAAACTTTAGACCTTCATCAAGAGAAGCTTGTCGACCCAGAGGAGCTCAGAGCAGAGTAATGCAGTGCAACATATCAAAGAGTCAGAGATGTGTATGTTGTATGAGATTTTTGTGCGTCAAGGTGCTTTTATTCCTGACTGTACTGCAAAATATATGGCCAAAAATGAATTTTTTTTTACATAGTTTAATGTCAGTTTTTTCTCTCCACTCAGATATCAAGGCGTAATTATTTAGCCAAGCCCCTAAATATTATGTTTAATGTAGACCGCAGACAAAACTTATGATGTCAGAGCCCTTTCTAGGGGACTTTGGGCTCAGTTGCTATAAATCCATCCACTTGCAAGCTGCACTTTGAAGCTCTGAGGTTCTATTTTGCATGCCAACCAATATGCACGTTATCCCCATGTGTGCACATTACGAACCCCGTTCTCAGAGACCGTATGCACAGTACGCATGCAAACTGAGCAACATATGTCCAGAGTTGGGGCTATAATTTATTCTGCATCGGTGAGCCAGTCTGAGAACAACAGAGGAGAGAGCCAACAGATGCTGTCATATTTTGTAGGATTAAGAAATAGCATACAAACAGCTAATGCTCCCTGAATCCACCTCTCATGAAACAGTATATGGAGAGCTGACGCAAAGTGAAGGAGGGAGGGATGGGGAAGTTTGCGAACCGAGAGGGCTTTTGCTGCTATAATCAATATTTCATGCTGATTATTGATCAAATGAGTATTCAGAATACGAATGAGGTTGTTTGTAAAGATGATCCCATTGAGAATTATCATGCAACGATTCAATTTTCTTTAGCTAAAAGCAGAAACACGCACAAACAGCTGCTACAGAACATGATTTGGGCGTAACGACTCATCGGAACTTAATAGGACTGATGCTGTTCCAGTCTGGATCAACTGAATAAAATTATACAGTGATGTGTAGAAACTCTGTTTAGATTTCAGATCCAACTTTCACCCATCATTCTCATAAAGTTTTTTGTAAATAAAATTTTTAACATATATTCAATGGAAGTCAGTGTGTTGTCGAATAGGGACAAATTATCGATACAGCCACATATCGTAACATCTCCTTGTGTGATACATTATTTTTACAATGGCGCCAAATATTTTTATTTTTGTTAAAAACATACAGAACTACAACCAGTTTGATATACCAGAGTCACTACTTCACGATCTGATGCTATCAAATGAACGAAGGTTAAGTGAATAGAAGGAACTAAGCTCTGGAGAAGAGGTAGAAATTTAAAATGGCAAATCAGAGTGAACTGAGTGAGTTGATACATTATTTAAACTGAGCAATAATGATAATACACACACACTGAATGCAGTAAATAAATGATAATTCTTGCTTTTTGCTATTTTAGGGATTCTTTTTTCCTTCCTTAGCTTGTTTATTGTAATTTCTTTTGTATTTGCATACATAAAAAGCTAAATTCTGTTCTCAATCCCAGTAGTTTATAATACAAACAATAGTAAATATAAATAAGTATAAAAATACAACCAAGAAATATAGGCTAAAATGGCAGCACAGTGTAATTGGTATTAAAGAGCACACTTTCAATTGCAGTATGTTGAGGTGATGTTAGCAGCCGTTTAGTTTTGATATTGTGATGTATCATTGATGATTGTCTTGCGCTGCATCAGGAATCACAGAATCTCTGTATTGTGATACCAGATTACCTGTATTATGTCATGGACAAAGTATCGTGAGTTACTCTGAGATTCCTACCTATTTTGCCTGGTGTATTTGTTCAGTTGTAATGTAATGTTGTATGCTTTTTCCTAACTGTCAAAGACTATAATCTGTTGGTGGAATAAATCTGTCTTTGTGGTTCATCCAAGGATCCAAGCAATTATAAGCTAAGTCCCCAAATAGGGCTGCAAGTAACTGATTGTTTTCTTTGTTGTTTGGTTTGTAAAATGTCTAAAAATGGTGACAAAGCTGATCAGCATTTTTCAAAACCCAAGATGATGCCCTCAAATGTCTTGTTCTCTCCACAACCTATAGATATTCAATTTACTGCTATAAAGGAATAAATAACCTAGAAACTATAAAAATAGTTCTTGGTTATTGTAATCGTTGACAGCTAATGCAGTTTGTTAGTGAATATAGGGGGTGAACACAGTGAAGGATTTAACATTTACTCCTCTGCAGTTGATGGAGACCAAAACAGAGCTTAAAATGGTGCAAATATTGGAGTTGCATTTATTGCATGGATACATTTAGCACTACAAATAAATGCTGATGATGCCTTGTTTCTTCTGAATGTATAAATAAACCATTGCTTGCTAGCCAGCTTAAAATGGGTGAAATTCAGTGTTGCGTTTAGAACTTAGTACAGTATCCCTAAGTGGCCAAAAAAATCAGCTAAGAATGTTGAAGCTGTTATCTCAGTTTATTGTGTGTTTGAAACTGGATTTTCATTGAAATTTGCAATAAGAATGGAGGAATTGTAGAGGCATAATCACTGTGCAGATGATGAGCTGAGTCAGTAAGAGAGATAACTGATAGAACAATAGTAGGGTTGGAACAAGGACAGTCAGGTCACCATGCACATAGAATTTACAGCATATTTCTTAGCTACACTGAAAAAAGTGAGTGAAGATTTTTAAAAAAAGTGTCACTGTGCATTGTTTATGAAACTCATCTGTAGCATGGGATTCATTATAGTATGTTTATTGCATTCAATAATCAGAGTTGGCGCTTCTCTGCTCAGTTTACATGCCACAGAGCAGACAGGGCCTGGCCTCAAAATGGATGAAAATCAGCAACAGGCTTGAAAGTGTTTTTATTACTCATGTGTCTATTTTTAGCATCATTGTATAGCTGGATGGAAGAGTGGAAAGAACACAGAAGCAGAAATTGGCTGAGAAGCAGTTGACTGAACGCCTGGATGGAGGCCACGGATTTTAACACTTGGCTTTTCTTGTATTTTCTCTCCTTTATAGCAGCTCTGCTTCAGTCTGGGATTAATGTGAACTGGCTGTTTTGGGAGGTTTGGGGTATTAAAATGTTGAAATGAATAGAGCTCTTAGATTTTCCAACACCTTAGCAGCCTGAATGAAGTTATTTGGGGATGACTAAGGTTCCTGTACACCACATGCCTTGTGTTCGTAGTTACAGACAGAAAAATGTGCAAAAAGAGGTTTGGTTATGAGGTCCTGTGAGGCTTTCTTGACCATATTTCCTGTTTAAGTGTCGCAATCAGTGCTCTTCTCTCTATCTGACCGTGGGAAAAGCTGAATGGGAAAGGCTTTTCCTTCAGTTTTCCTGGACTGAATGTAAGAGCGTGTGCTAAAATAACAAATCGTATCTGACTGCAGCACTACTGTTTTGTCTACACGGACCTGTTAATGGTGCACACATGGCGGATTCTGTGCAGAATCATAAATGCCTTTGTGATTGGTTCTCTCCTGCAAGAAAGAAGAACAAAAAAGCACCTTTTTCCTTCACGTTTTATTCCTGTCATCTCCTCAAACTTAATGGACACCTGACTCTATGCAATTATTTCATATCATATTCACCCCAGCAGGCATGAAACCCAAGATAAGAAGGCTTTTTGGAAGTCACCGCAGTGTATGTATGATTTCTTGACATGCAGCTCTGCAGCTCTGAGGGAGAGTAGCTGGGATGAAGGAAAAGTTGGTGTGATTGCGGTGTGGTCTTTGTTGTGGCCGTAGGGGGAGTGTGTGGGAGGACATCAGACAGTCACTTTGGGCAAACTGTGGCTGCTCTGTAGGTATCTTTTGCCCCAGGAGGCCGGCTGGCTTAAAGTAAGAGCTGAATGTCTCGACAACGGCACAACAGAGCTCAGACATCTGTTCCTCTCTGCATCTGCTGGCTTTATCCTAATATCACCCCGTAGTTTGTGCTTCAGCTCATAAGTAGGATGCATTTGGGACGAAATGATTAGCCTGTTAATTGATTTGTGAATTTAATCTGCAGCATTTTTAATAATTGAGTAACAGCATTTCAATATGAATATTTGATGGTTTTCTTACTTTTCTATGATGTAAACTGAAGATGACTGAAATACAACAAAATTAAGTGACATTTTTCACTATTTGTTGACATTTTAGCGAATTAAAGCTTAATCTGTAATAAAAATAAATGCACAAAAATTTATTCGTTATTTGTTCAAGAATGCATGAGTAAAAGTAAAATGTTCTTTGCACTGTCTTTTGCATAAAATTTGTAGGTATTTCTGTTACATAAAAATATAATGTTGAAAATCTGTTTGCCAGTGAAGCAGGCATCACTTTCAGAAGTAGCTACACATATTTGATTTCTTGCCAGGAGTTACATGAGTAGACTGACACTACTCTTGCTAAATATGAAGCAAAAATCTGGAGATAATTAGCTTTGCTTAGCTTAACACAAACAGTAGAAACCAAGAGAAACAGGCTGTGTCTGTCCACATGTAACAAAATCCACTTACCAACAACTCACAAGTTTGTAAAATGGGCTTTTACAGGAAGTAGAATACTTGCAGGAAGATTTTGTTACCTTAAATTGAGCTAAGCTAGCTGTTTTTGTGTTTGCCGTCCAAATGCTAACCTAAGTTAATCCATTGCAGGTGATAGCTTTACTTTGACATTTAAGAGTGGTTACCATCTTCTCATTCTTCAAATATAAGAAAGCAAATGAGTATATTTGGCAAAAATGATAATCAATTTCTTTGAAATTAACTAATAATAAACCCACACATACCTCTAAGTGCCATAAATCATTTAAAAATCTGCATTTTCATTTCAACTTTTGAAGCTCACTATATTGCACTACCGCCAATTCATAGGTTGATTTTTATATATTTTATTTATTTTGCTTTATTATATTTATACTGTATTTCAGTCATTTTTGAAAAATATATGGCACTAATACAAAAGTGAGAGAGAAACGTCTTTGTGGTTCCTCTGTATGCCCTGAATGTAGAGGAACCAATAAAAATATTCTATTCTGTTCTATTCTATTTCTTGCTGCTGAAAGAATTTCCCCTTTGGTATAAAACATGGACCCAGATAAAATTCACTCTTCCAAATGTCCTACGGTAGCGTAAACTAAGTGTCTGCATTGGTTTAGCCAAATGTGTTCTTATGCGTGTCGACACAGATGCAAAAGGAAAAAAAAGTGCTAAAATGCACTCTTTGCAGTCTCACTGGTTGACCCAGCAGCCTGAATGTGTTATTTAAAGGCTTAAGGGGAGATTTGTAAAGAACCGAAATTCATTTTGTCTGCCAAGATTATGGGTTTTGTGGTGCAACATTAGAAGATTAAACATACAGCACATTGCACCACATGTAAAACACACAAACACAAAGACAGTTCTGCTGCATGTTGAGCAGGGACTGTAACAAACTGCACTGTTTAAAATGCTGAGAGAGAGAAGAGACTACATATGGGTGTGATTAGAGAAGAGAGACTATG
The DNA here is from genome assembly GCF_022539595.1 of Amphiprion ocellaris. Lineage (NCBI taxonomy): Eukaryota > Metazoa > Chordata > Actinopteri > Pomacentridae > Amphiprion > Amphiprion ocellaris. Next base: position 21,578,090 of record NC_072783.1, read on the forward strand.
GAGGCTTCCCAACATGTTCCCATCTCCATGGTAGTTTGTGTGTGTGTGAGACAAGACATTGTAGCTGTTTGTCAGGGAGGCAACATTTGTGCTGTTGTAAATAGAGAAATGCTCTGCCTGGAATTATTGCTTGGAGCTGTAAAGAGGGGAAGCTCTTCAAGTGTGAGACGGAGAGCAGATGGGAGACAAAAGACATTAAATGAGTTTAAGGAGGAGCACAGACAGTCAGCAGCAGAGATGTTCTGTGTTTGAGTGATTCACATCTAATGTCAGAGAAGAGTTAAGAGAAAACAGGTCCAGGTGATCATACAGAAAGGTTTATGGCTGAATAGAAATGGAGAACGGCCAGCTGTTTTTCACCTGTTCTCTCTCAAATGTATTTTGAACCATTAGCAAATACCTTGGGTTACCTGTCTCTTAATAAGGCAGATTTAGCAATATATTCATCTGCTAATTTAAAATAACAAACATCCATAGAGCTGCCACTCAAGACTATATTTCTACAAATTAGTTTTTTAAAAATCCAATTGACTGCTTCATATAAGGTCTTTTTCTTTTGCATTTTGGGCAAGGACAAAATATAATAAACAGCTGTCCCTACTAAGAAACAGACAACACAGGGTGGTTTTGTCTGTTCTGGCGATGCATCTACTTCATTCTTCTGTTCTGGTGTTCATACATTACTCTGCTGCTGTTGGGATCTGCCATTGAAATTGCATGGAGTACAATCCACCTATTTGCTTGGTATTAATATGAAGTACTCTCATTCTTTCAAGGTCTTGGGTCTTCAGAAACCCTTACACCGAACAGAGTTGGACCATTGTACTAAGCTGTATTGCTGAGTGGAGCCGACCAATGACTGGAGCCAAAAACGAATGATATCTTGATGCCGCAATGATACAAAAAATAAATATTTAATACAATAAACTACACCATTTCAGAAAAATAAACTGCTGAAAATTGATTACTTTTTAAAAGATATTTAATTATCAATTATGCTGCCTAACTGCGACAGCCCTATACTTAAATGGGTTTGTTAAAATGTAATATATTACAAATAATTCATTCAGCTGTCTGAACTGATTCCCTCTGAATTATTCACTTCTTTGGTAAAACAATACTTTTTACCAAAAAATAAATGTGTTGTTTTAAAGTCAAAACATTGCTAAAAACAACAACATGACTAAATTCACTTAAACTGCACGTTATATAGTTATACTCTGATCATCTAAAGGTTTAAAATCACTGACAAGATAAGTGACTGACATTGATTGTTACAATGCAATATTCTGCTGGAAAACATCTGGCCCTGGCCTTCATGTGGATGCTACTTTGATACCCATGTAAACAATGTTTCAGAACACATACACATCCCACCAGCAGCACACCCCACACCCCTCCCACACAACAAAAACTATTCAGGAACAGCTCAAAGAATGCAAAAATGAGCCAAAGGGTTAAATCTGTCCTCAAAACTCATCAAACCCTAAACTGACTGAGTATCCGTGGGATGTATTGGAACAAACTCGACTCACAAAGACCCCACCCAGCAATCCAAAGACCTAAAGGATCCCAATGCCCTACACCACAGGACACCCCCAGAGGTAATGTGTCCATGGCCCAACAGGTCAAAGCTGTTTTGGTGGCACAAGGGGAATCTACACAATATCAGGCACCTGGTTTTAATGTGACTGATTGGCGTATATACCTCTGAAGCTGAATAAAATGTCCTGGCACATTCTCATTTCATTTCCTGCACTTCTTTTCATGATCAAGTGTATATTTTCACTTCTGTTTCATCTAGACTTGGATGAGAACTGACCTGTTTTTAATGAAAACTCTTTGATCCAGCAGGTGGCCATGAAATATGTTGATATTCAGCATGATCCATCTATAAGAACTATAGAGCCAATACCAAGAGAGACCAATTACCTTAACAATGTGGGTGGTTGTGAAAGCGTTGTTTGGATCAAAGGTTGTTCTGGTCTCATTGTGAATATGATCAGGGTGGTCCAGCAAAGTCCATGTTTTTGCAGGCAGGCGCACAACCATCACAGAAACCTTCGAAACCTTCAAGCATCCCGAAGGCCGACACAAAGCTCCTATTGAATGGAGCTGCACAGTGAAAAGTTTGAAGTTAGTGCCAGTTATCCAGGTTGACCCTCTGTCTCTCTGCTGGTGTCTGCAAATAGTCAGCATCTCTGGAGATATCAAACCTTTGCCCTTGTTCATTGTGTGCAAAATGAAAGACATCTAATACGGATTTCGAAATCCTCCCCGGCTAGATATCTATCACAGTAATGGAAGTGAGTGTGCTCAGATCAGATAAAGTCTTACATCCATTCTGCTGCTTGTCACTCATCTGACACTTGCAGGAAGCAACAGAGGTGTCTCTCAGGAAATAATATGACAAACATATGTTGCCTTTCACAATTTATTGTCATATAATATTTTCTGTCCTTGTTTGTCGAGACCCAGATTGTATCCAAATTAGTTTTGACTGCGTGAAGCTTGAATTTTACAATAATAGAGGAAACAGTAGCAGCTCTGTAAGGATGCGTTCATGCATCGTAAAGCAAATGTTTCGGAGATATGTTTACCATGTTTTTCATCTTTCTTAGGTTGTCAGCATATTAACATTTAACATTAGATAACACTATATACAAACTGATCCACAATAACATTAAAACCACCTGTCTAATATTGTGTGTGTCTCTCTTGTGTCACCAAAACAGCTCTGACATATTTAGTGTTGAGGCATGAACTCCACAAGACCTCTGAAGGTGTCCTGTGGTATCAGGCCTCAAGATGTTTGTCATGAACTCTTCCTTTTCCTCAAACTATCCCTGAACACTTTTTGCAGATCTGAAAGCCACATTAATGTGCCTAAAGGGAGTTAGAAAGGGGTGTACGTAGTTCACAACAGTGTTTAGGTAGGTGTTGCAGGTCAAAGTAACATCCACATGAATGTCAGGACCCAAGGTTTCCCAGCAGAACATTGACCCAGAGCATCACTCTGCCTCCACCAGCCGGCCTTCATCTTTTTCCTTTTCCAGATAAATGGCGTGTATACACACCCGGCTGTCCACATGCTATGCAAAAAAATTGATTCTTCAGACCAGGACACCTTCTTCCATTATGCCACGGCCCAGTTCTGACACTGAGGTGTCCATTGTAGACGCTTTCAAGCAAGGGACACAGGGCAGCACGGAAACCGACCAGTCTGTGGCTACATAGCCCTGTATACAGCAAACCGTGATGCACTGAGTGTTTTCACGCTTTCACACCAGCGGGCTAGTTTTTGCTCCCTTTGCACACCAGTGAGCCTTGGGTATCCATGACCCTCTTGCCTGTTCATCAGTTATCCTTCCTTGGACCATTTTGGGAACATCCCACAGGACCTGTCATTATATGGAGGTGCTCTGACCCAGTCATCCAGCCATCACAAATAATTGGTTCTTGTCAAAGTCACTGAGATCTTTTTGCTGCTGGTTTTTCCTGCTTCCAACAAATCAACTTCAAGATCTGACTGTTTACTGGCTGCCTACCATATCCCACCCCTTGACAGATGCCATTGCAGCAAGATAATTAATGTTACTTCGCCTGTCAGTGGCTTTAATGTAAAGGCCGATTGTTATGAAGTATCACTGAGGCTTGGAAGGTATGTAGATATGTATGTAGATAAATACATAAACTGACCTGAATTACCACTGTGAAGGATACATGAATATCTGTATCAAATCCATCCAGTCAGTTTTTGGTTCGGATAATTACCATCCCAAAGCCCCTTACTGTGCTAAACATTGCTTTGATATCATTTAATTTAGATCATAACTACAAGCAAAGGAAGAGAAAAACCCATCCAATCCAACCTCCTCATGCTTAGTGAAGAAAACAACAGAGGGGTCAACAAACAGCTGGCATAATGGCTGCAAAGCTGCCATCACTGACAGTTGCATCTGAATCAAGTGCAATTAAAACACTCATTTAAGCAAACACTCCCATGTTAGAATAAATAGAGGTCTTCCTGTTCTTCCCATTCTGCCAACATTGCATGAATGCAGAAAAAAAACTAAATTAATTACATGACTGTAAATTGCAGAGTGATTGCAAAGGAATGTGAAATATATGTTGATAATAGTAAGGTTGTGAAATAGCCTTTTTCCAGAATTGTAGATATTCTAGCTCTGTGAGAGAATAAAAGTGAAAGATACTAATATAGCACTTTTACGTTCTGTCTACAACTGGATGATCATCAGAGATCTGTTGCAGTGGGCAAACAGGGGGCTACTTGGATTGCACCCAGCCTGTAAAAGCCCCTCATCCTGCCCAGATGCCAAAAGAAACAGCATCCATCTAATTCACTCTCAGGCCGATCAAATCATCAGATTATGATTACTTTGGCTGCCAGCATATGGCAGTGGAAGCCCCCTCAGATCCTGCTGGCTGTATCCATCGAATCAAATATTGACATAGTGCTGATGCTGAGCAGATGTGTGATGTAAGGAGGACATGGTGTGTAGACCACCTCCTATGCAACCACCACACTCGCACAAATGGACTCACGGCAGGAGGTCGCCTCCCCAAAAAACTGCAGATTAACCAGAGCAATCAGTGTGAGCGCTCTTCAGCTCCCCGAGCCCAGATTTTGCTTGTAACCCTGGAGGTAGTTAAAGACTACAAGCCATATTAGCTCCCCAAATCTCTCTTCTCACGCATAGGCCAGGACTGAATTATTACTGAACAAGCTGCAGAGTGCTGTAATAATGCATGCATAATTCATGCAAAGTGTAAATATAGTGGAGCTGAATTTCCTGAATAACATAATTTGCCATGTAGATTGTGAAAACAATTATTCACTTTTCAAACAGAGATGGCAAACATTTACTGCGTTTCATACATTATTTTGGACTGCTGGCTGGACAAAACAAGAGATTTGAAGACATCACCTTGGGTGTCACTTTTTTCCCTGCAATTTAAAAGACTAAATAAGTAATCCATTTAGTTACAACACAATCAACAAGTTTGCTGTCAAGAAAACAGTTTCCAACTTAGTTTTCAGCTGCAACAGCAGTTTGGACTTCAGAAGATATTCATTATGAGTGACAAAAATTATGGATAAACAGGTTAAGAAACGAGCACCAGAAAGTAGATGCTTGCAATGCAGCTTGTTAGATTACTTTTATAGAAGAATACAGCAGAAGTTAACAATTTTCTTAGGTCTTCAAAAAAAATTTAAAGGAAAAACACGAACCTTTGAGCCCTACAGTGAGAGGATCTGGTTGCTCTGTTGTGTTGTGGGGGCATTTTGTTGGCATGATTTGGGTCCATTTGTCCCTCTAAAGGGAAGGGTCACTGCAAATCAATAAAAGCTGCTCTGAGTGGTCACTTTTAATCTTATGTTGAAACATTTCTATCCTGATGGGACTGGTCTCTTCCACTGGGCATGAGGTGTCAGTGAAAGGTTTAATGAAAATGATGTGGGCTGAACTCCTGAGAGATTTTGTACCATTACACCAAATGATGGAATATCTTTTGGAAGAACGATGCTCATCCCTTCAGTATAGATCCAGAGACTTGGGGAATCAATATTCGGCTTTCCACTGTAGGAACTGTTTTCTGGAACACCCCCCTTATCGGTCTCTTCAGACTTTCTGATTCTGTTGCAGTGTAGAATTCAACAGCTTTGACTGTGGCTTGAAGTGCAGAAAAATGAAGACAAATTGTAGTTAGTGGACATAGCTCTGCTTCTATTAGCACATAGGTACTACAACAATGGAATGCTTGGTATGTCAGTCTATGTGGTGAACCTTACATTGTTGTTAGCGATACTTGAGGACATCAAAAGGCAAAAAAAGGGCGCTTGTTGAGTTTAATGAATCAACGTTGAGACCTAGCTGTTTTTTCCAGGGCTATTCAGAGGTACCTACCATGGAGCAGTTACCCATGGTAGGTGGTGACCCAGAAAGATGCTCTACAACGGAATGCTCTTGAAGTCGGAACATACACAAACGTTAACGTGACCCTAAAAAAGCCCATAAGTTCCTGTAGCAGAACATAGAAACTTATTATAAAACAACATGGTTGAAGCTCATTTCAGATTACAAACATTATAATATAGTTCATTCAAGCAACAAATGACAGACTGAATATACAGACTGTTCTGTGAACAATGTGACTCAGTGAACTATGTCAAATGTGCATGTTGAGAAGATATCGTGCAAAGATGCTCTGCTGAGAATCCTTTCACTTTAGGCACTTTTCTTGTTGCTGAATGTCATGGTCCACTGAAGTTGTTCCAGTAGCACGTGGTGGCTCAACACCTCACTAAGACACTTTATGTTGGTTTGCTCTTTAATTTGTCACCTGTCTGATTTCAGCAACAAGCTCTGTATATGTACATCCTGTGACTGTGACCTTTGACACTCTGTAATGTAACCTCATTCACCTCATATTGAGCATCTCATCATTCTAGCTTTGTGGCGTTTCAGCAGACAGGTACCCCAGACAGTCTACCTCTGCTTCACAAACTGTTGTGTGTTTTTTAACCAGCAATCATTGAGGCAAAGTAGGTTAAAGTCAGGCAGCAGCGCGTCAGTGGGAACATCTGTGTATATGCTGTTATACATCACACTTCCGCTCCGACAGACTCGCGTTGGGCTTAAAGAGCGCCGGGGAGGGTGAGTGTGTGGGATTAGTGCCAGCTGGCCTCGGTGTACATGTGCTCATGTGCGGATCCATCCACATGTCTGTCTGCATGTGTGACCTGGGCTGTATTGCACAGCATGTCTTTGTCCACAGTTGGAGGGATTGGGGCCAGCCGGTTTCAGATTAGAGTCTGGATCCAGAGGAAGTTTCTCCGTATTTCCGGCTTCATTGCACGTGACGCATCGAGCTGCAGGGCCAAGTGGGGGAACAGGGTTATCTATTTTCAAAGCTCATCTACTTTAAGAGACATCACAGCGGTTAAAGTCGACAGTTTAAAGCTAGTGGATGTGGACAAATCTCCTCTCACTCACACGAGTCAGTGATAACTGGGATAGCAGCCAGTGTTAAGTGGGCGTGGGATTTTCTGTCAGAGCTCCGAGCATCAGGCTGCTTTTCCTGCACTGCTGGTATGAATGCCGCTTTTGGGGAAGCCTTTGAATCAGTTCTCATAACCTGGGAATTTTTTTCCTTGTCTGCCCATTTACTCCAATAAAAGGGCTTTAACATGTGACCACAATAAACATAGTATAAGTTATGAAATCGAGTGCACACTGGAGATGGTTTGTCAAAGCATTTCCTGCATTATTCCATCCAAGCCTCTGGTTTCAGTGGGTGGTCAGAGACAGTTGTTGGTTTTGGGTGTGAAGAGCAGCAGGGGATTTACTCCTAAAAGTAGATTTTGAGGGATTTTGTTTTTAGGGGCGAAATTACGGGAACCTCATGTTCTGTTGCGCACATGTTGGAGTTTAAACCCTTTGGACCCTGTAAACCCAGCACCCCATAGAGCATGCTTAGCGTGGATTTCTCTTAGAGGTCACGAAAAGTAGAATTTGTCTACTTTTCTGCTAAGACACAAACTGAAATCAGTGACTCACGAGCTACAGCTACCTCACTGTTGTACATTCAGACCCTCTTGAGGTCTGCTGTTTACTACGAGGCGGTGATTCACGCTGTAACTGATTTTAGTAGATTATCATTCGAGCGTAGCTGCTGTTTAGTTTGAGCCAATACGATGGCAGCGACCAGCTTTGACCCCAGGACTCCCTCTGTGCTCACTGAAGACACTAAACTCATTTCCTGAGTGAATCATAGAAGGTCACTGGGGGGAACTGTGTTAATAAAGTAATTGGTGGACCACCTCTGTAGAAGAGCCGCCCACCACTACACAAGAGAATCTTCTGGACCAGAAACATTAGAGATTTATTAGCCGCCTGTGCTACCAAATGTATGGTTTCAAAGATATATATTAAAGCAGATCCAGTGAGAGAGGGACCTGGGTTGGAGGATAATGGTAATGCTTTGCCATTAATGGCGGAAGGCTTTTATTAAAGGGAGTATCTTCTGCTTATCATTAGATTTGTAATGAATCAAGAGTGTAATCATGCACATTGTTGCAACCACTGGATCTCTCCATTAGCTAATGCACAGCCGGAGGCTAATGGAACACATGGAGCTGCCTGCTGCTCGCACATCATCTCCCTCCAGGCAAATTTAGTCAAATGACAAAGAAGAATCCTAAAATTCGAGCTGAACCTGCAATTTTTTTCCCATTATTGCTAAATCTATTGATTGTTTTCTTGACTATTGATTGATAACATGGACTATAAAATGTCAGAAAATGGAAAAGATTGATTGTTTTGTCACACCAAAACTTGAAAATATTGAGCTTACTTTTATGGAAGACAAAGAAAGGCATCAAATATTCGCATTTGATGCACACTAGCAGTTGTGAGGTTGTACTGAGGCACCATTGTGCTTTGAGCTGCGTTTTCACATAAATATGCTTACCTGGCCTTGTTTAGGAGGTAGCGTTCTCCATTTACCTTCTTAGATAAGCACAGGCCTGAAGTAAAATAGTACTTACTCTTCGACCAGTCGATTGATCATGGGGAAAATAAAGATCTGCATTTATCTCAGTGCATTGAGTGCACTCAACCTACTAGTACCATCAGTCCAAATAAAGTATAAATATAGGCAAAAAGCTAGTATTTGCATATTAAATCATTTTGACATAGTTATTTTTTACTGAAATAATCAGCCAACCACCATACACTTACCCCTATTCACATATACTCAATCTCAGCATTGAAGGACACCAAGTTAACTACTGTTTTTAGATGATATGCTATGTTGGTTGTTAAGCTGTAATATGCAAAGTGCTGTTTCAGACTTTACACTTTTTGGCTGAAGAGCCTCCATTAGGTTGGGCCAGTTCAAAGCTGTGAAAACATGGCTGTTTTTTCAGGTAGTCTGTTTCTCATGATGCCAGAAGTAATGGATTTATCCTTGACAACTATCAATGTGGCACTTTGTCCTCATGAAAGTAACGGTGATCGTTCGACCGATGAGAATATGGTCAGATGGGAGGATATCATCACACCAGTAAACCTGGAGACTACAGTCTTAGATTTGTAGTATCCTTACTTTCTCTATAGAAAAAATATAGATTCATTAATTCATTCAACCTTTATTTAAATCTCGAGGAATCATCCAGGGCATGTTCTTATTTTCAACGATGTCGAGACTACAAACAGAATAGGGCGCTAATTAACAAGAGCACAAACAGCAGAGCACAGTTAAAAACAGCTACAATCAAAAGTAGTTTAGTCTGTGATCATTGTTTTGAATTGACCCAGTTTTAATGTTTGCTGCAAAATCTTCTGGGTGTGTGCAGCACAAAATGCAGCTAGTTGGGTTAGTGCGTGATCTCAGTCACACCAGTTCATGAATCACTTCTAGAAATGTGTGTCTAACCCTCAGGCCATTTAGTGCCAAGAAGTGGAATCACACAGTTCTAGAGATAGGCACAAAAAATGCACCAACCCTTCAGGGTACTTGTAGCATCTGAGTCAAACATTTGACATTTAAAGTTAAAGCACTCAGTCAGTTTGAAGGAATAGTTTCATATTTTGGGAAATAACCTTATTACAAAAAATGTTGCAGAGAGTTAGATGAGCATATTGATGCCACCCTTGTATTTGTCCATTAAATATAAAGCTGCAGTCAGCAGTAGAGTAGCTTAACATAATGACTGGAAACAGGAAACAACAGCTTTACTGGAGTGATTTCAGTCCTCTTATATAACTGTTGGCAAGAAAGCAAACTAAAGTATTTTCCCAAACATGAAACTGTTGCTTTTAACCATTAAAACCCAACACAACAACACATCTTTACCTCACTTTTTCCTGTGTATGACTTGTTTCATAGGACAAATGGACAGACACAAGTTCCTCCCAATTTTGAGCGCTTATAGTCCAAAAACTTAGAAAACAGCTCAAGTACAACATTAAAGAATCATGAAAAACAGCCTTGAAACTTTTAGAGAGCACTAATTGGCTATACCGCCGCACTCACATATGTGCTGTGAGGTAGCCAGAGGTTAGCAGTGCTAATTAACATCTTTATTTTCATACTCTCAGTCATTGTGCGTCCACATTCCCCTCCGCTGTGGGTTAAAAACACGGCCTACAAAGGAAATCCCTGAGCTGTTTCTCCCTCCTACCTGACCCTCAACACGGTGCTTCAGGATTACATAACCAGGTTAGGAAGGGCCCTTTGTGTCATTGTTAATGTGAATACCGTCTATAACAATACTTGGCCGCTCTGAACTCAACTCTTTTACAAGCTGTCATATTAAAAGTGGGCTGAATGCTTCCTCTTGAGCCCAGTGGCCTTGTTTTTCTTTAATTGGCACAGAATCCCGTCTGTGAGGGAAAATAACAAGTGATGCTTTTTTTCCCTTCCTTTAGCAACATGTAGGCACAAAGCTGCCTCTGATATCAGATGTGCCATTTTCCTGTTGAGAGATTTGAGTTTTCTGCCTCTAAGCTGGCTTAATGAAGCAGAGCTGCACAGGCTCTCTTTGCTTCAAGAAGATGGAGAGAACTGTGGGTTGGGGTAAGTGAAAGAGAGAGAGCGAGATAGATAAAAGAAATAAGATTAAAACAGAGCGATGAGGGAGGATGGACTAAAAAGAAAGAGATCCATCCTCCCTTCTTGCACAGCTTTTGCCCAGAAGCTGTAAAACACCAACGGCCGGGGGGTCGAGGTCGTAGGCTGCGTTAAATTGCCAAAATTCACATTTAATGAAATAAAGCTTAATCTGGATTGGTTTTATTAATAGAATTATCCCCTGAGCCAAATGGACAAGGAGGGAAGGGGGGCAAAACACTTTCAAGTGGAATAATTAAAAGCCCTCTCTCTTTCTCTGGTTAATTAAGACGAACACGCAGCCTCTTGATATCTGCTGTTCAGCTCCACAAGGTGAAACAGACACGCAACACATTTGTTCCTCTCTTTGCTGTATGACGAGGATCGATCTTGAAGCTGGCTTTCCATCTCTGGTCAATAGGACTTTGTACACTAAAAAAAATATTATTTACAGACTTCCCTGTTATGTTAAATTACAGATAATACCCAGCTAAATCCCCAAAAAATATGTTTCACATGTTAACTGTAAAAAAAGAAAGAAAAAAGTCAGAACAATCTTTTATTTTTTTATTTATTTAACCCTTATTTAACCCTTATTTAACCAGGTAAGTTAGTTGAGAATTGATTCTCATTTTCATCCTAGATCTATCGACAATGGTGTCGGCGTACAGATGGATGTACGAATTGGTTACAGCATGGGTTATATTGTTGATGTAAAGATTAGAGAGTGTTGGAGCAAGTACTGAACCCTTGGTCCAACACTTTGGGACACATTTGTGAATTGATAAAGGGTCTGAGAGAAGACCCTCGCCCTCACTGACTGCCCAGAACAATAGCTTCTGTACCAACTTTCACAATTCTTGGAAAAAACAATATTTCATAACCTTTCCAAAAAAATTGAAATGGTCGACGTAGTCAAATGCCTCGCCAAGTCTACAAAACAGTTGCACAGTATTCTCTGTTGTCGATATAAGCTATAAATAAGGTCCACAAAAAAAATCTGTGTTTTTCCAAATGGTAATTAGTTCTTTAACAACGTGTAACCATAAAATTACAGGATTTTACTGTATTTACAACTAAAATATAATTCTATCATAGGCATTCACCATTCTTACTACACTAACCCCAAACTACATATATAAAGGACTAAAAAGTGGTTAAAAAAAAGATAAAATGATTTAACTGTAAACTGTTGTTTTCAATGGGGTCAAAACTATAAATTGTGTCCACATCAAACATGTATATTTTTTCAAACAGTAATGAGTTTTATCCATAATGTGTGCCCATAAAATACTGCTGTTTATCTGTAGTTTAATCAGCTAAAAATGTAATTATTTCACTGATTTTTTGTTGTTGTTTTTTGTTCAAAATTTTTATACTTTTTGAACATCACAGCATTCCATAGTTTTTGAAGTATTTTTTTGTAAACTTTGCTGCCGGATTTTTGCAATTTTACTTATTTATTTTTACAGATTTTTTTTTACAGCATAGCTATTAGATTAGATTTGGGCCCCACATCTGTTTTTCCTCAACCGTTTGCAATCCTGGTACTTGTGATCTTTTCTTTATCTGTTGTGCAGGAAGCAATAAGAGCTAAATGAGAATAGCGAGGTGAGCTGTGTACAAATGGGACTAAAGTTCTGCTGTGTTTTTTCCATCATGTGTTTCAGTTCCCGAGGATCTGTCCCTGGAGGAGAGGGATGAGCTATCAAACATCCGGCGGAGGAAGAGAGAGCTGCTCGATGATATTGAGGTGTGTGTTTGCACATGTGAGCTTACAGACTATATCTACAGGATGCATTAGGAAGGCGTCTGTTGTTTAGATTATTGTAACATTCCAATTTTTCCAATAAATGTCATGTATATATTGATATTGTTACTCTTAAATTAATAAAAAAGCAATCAGTATGCACTTAATATAGTTAGTCATTATCTATGGCCTTTTATTTGTTTTGCCCATCTGCTGCAGCTCTGTGAGTCTATTTGCATGCAGTAAGTAATGCAAATAGACCTTCAGTACTGTGCATCTTTGCTCACCCAGTTTGCTCATAAAAGTGATGAACTGTCCGCTGCATACAGCTCATTCTAAGTCCCATTTCATGCTGTGTGCTTCACGTTGTTCCAGTATAAAGAAAGAAAACCAACAGTGTTCTGCTTTGCTCTCTTTCTCTCTTAGAGGCTGAAGTTTGAGATAGCAGAAGTCATGACGGAGATCGAGCAGCTGACGTGTGTTGGAGAAAGGTAGGTGATTGAAATGGAGATGCTTTGTTTATATTTATTTAGTTTGGGTATATAATGCCTACTTGTCCAGTATATTCATGGTAGCTCACTTAATCTTCTCTTGTTGGCTTTAATTAGTGTGGGCAGACTTGCTTAGAGCCTGGTATTGTCTATAAATTCATCTAGAAACACAATCACACCAGGCCTTAAGCAATGACAGTCTTTTTTGTTATTAATTTAATTGCTCATTTGGTATTTCCACATCCTTTTTTAAACATCTTTTTAGCTGTTATATTATAATTTTGGTGAATTTTATTATGCATTTAATGGCAGAAATGCGTCCTGAAGTCTCTCTGCACATTTGCACCAGGAAAAGTACATATATTGGTCAGGGGTCGACTGATTATTGAATCTGAATATTTTTCTGATTATCAATGTTTGCTTTTTTAAGTGATTCCTAATAAAATAGATGAACTGTGTATTACTTTGGCTCTGATGCAGCCAAGTAGTCTGTCAAGTCTGAAGGATAATACTGAAAGGTTCTCTTTTTCAAACATATGAAAAAAATAATTCAGTTAAGTTTTGAGTTTGTATTTCCCTAAATTTTGGCACCAAAATTTTCATTTTTACTGTTAATGTAAATCTTTTTCAATTATAGTATCCAAAGTTTCCAAGTTTCTTCTTTATTACTTTTTAATAATAATCAGTACCAGTCCTGAGAATACCATGTTAGTTGACCCCTAATGAAATTGTACATATATTGAATCCTGAATCCTTCTGCATTGACTGAAAATGAATTTTGCAAAATGCAGAATCTAAAACACCCAGTAAAAAACAACAACAACAAAGAAGATTAGAATTTTTGAATGCAAACTGTTGTACAGGTCATGAAAAAGCCAATAAAATGCCACCAAATACAAGAACATGACCTCTGTAACCTCTACAGTGCTACATAACAGTAATATTGTTTTTTACCTTTAGTTTTAAATAGCCTTCACAGGAACTGTAGCTCTTGTTTGACTCATTGCCGGTATTTAAGTTGGGTTTAGGATTTGCATGTTTGGTCAGTCAGCTGGATAACAAGCTACTTTTTGTTCCGGATGGTATGAAAGATGTGATAAAGCAGCTGTACCTGGACAGGATGTGACTATATATGGGTGCACGGTTGTCATATCAACCATATCTACCTGACTGTTTGTATAGATCAGTTATTACACCTTTTGTTAAAATAAAATGACACCAGCGTCATTGTACAAGCACGTAAGGGTTTGAACAATCAATGTAGCATCTTTGCTCATATAAATCAATCAGGTGTGTTCTGTTTTGATAAATCGCTGGGAGCTCATGGTGTGTTTTATTTGTCAGTAAGGTCATGTCTGCTCTGTCTGTCACCTTCATTACACACATTTCATGTCTGTCGATGTGTTTTATTGGGCTTGTGTGTATGTTTTAGAGATTAGATTCAAGCAGGGACACACATTCACATAATGAGTGCAACAGATGTGGCAGGAAATAATCTCTTCAGTAAATTATGATGTTTGACATCGAGATGCTTAACAATCTGTCATGTTCAGTGTTGTTTAAGGTAAATAAAGTAAGTCTCTCTGTTAAATCTCCACATCTGTGTTCCAGTAAAACATCCCAGAGAAACAAACAGATCGCCATGGGCAGGAAGAAATTCAATATGGATCCCAAAAAGGTACTCCACTGTGTTATTTGAGTTTTTCATTTTATTTTTTGGTTCTGTAAGAGCCTCATGCTTCCATCATAAACCACCACGGCTGACAGCGTCTCGGCAGCCTTGACATGAATGATTTTCTGTGCCGGAGTGAAGAGCGATCCATTCTCAGCTGCGAAATCTTGTCAATTTCCATCATCCAGCCGTGATTGAGATGAACAGCCATCCTGTTTCCTCCTCTTCCTCTCCAGGGAATCCAGTTTCTGCTGGAGAATGACCTCCTCCAGCACACTCCCGAAGACATCGCTCAGTTCCTCTACAAAGGCGAGGGCCTCAACAAGACCGTCATCGGAGACTACTTAGGCGAGCGGTGAGACAGAGCATCTATCGGGCGGAGGGAGAAAGGCCTCCTTACGAGAGATTTACGCCCCCCTCTGAGATTAAAGAAGGAAATTATGGACTGGATTTACTGATTAAAGAGGGAGAACATGATTGACCCCCTCTCCAACATAAATCTTTGAGACAGTGTGGGTGTTTTGTCATAGTCCACTCGTGTGGAGTTATAGCTGGTAGTAAAACAACCATCCAGCTCGTCACATCTCAGGCCAGACTGCTGGGTAATGAAGAAAGAGCAAAGTCCTGCCGCCGTAACACAGAGACTATCTGGGACAGCCGTGAGACTAGGGAGATGGATGGTGTTATCTGGAGGCGAGACGAGACAGACGCACCATATAAAACAGAGGCAAATGAAACTGAGCCAAAACCAAGAAGAGTGAGGTGCAAGAGAATGAACATCAAAGGTTTAGTTTATAAAATAACCACTCATTATGACGTTAATCACTGAATATGTGAAACTTATAAGCTCTGACATACTTTACCACTAATATCTCTGGAGTATGATAGTACCAGCTGATATATATATATACTGGTCAGGATAATACCTGCTGTGACCGAAGATTATGTAAATTTTAAAGAGACAAGATGCTCTTTGTGATTGATTGATGATCTTTGAGCAGACTGAATTGCAAATGCCACCGGAGAAATGTCACAGAGAAAATAAGAATCACAAACATCTCAAAGGCTTGTAGTATAATTAGTAGTCTACTTTTGTTGCATACAATAACAAAATGTCATTTTAGAACCTGATGAACTTGATTTTTTAAAGAGTGAACTAGAGGACTTATAAAAACGATAGAGACCGGCATTCATGCAAAAGCAAAATTATAGCATTAAAGGTTCCGTGAGCAACATTTAAAACCAGTGGATGCTAGAGTATCAGCATCCCAGACCAAAGCAAACGGGTGCATTCGCCATACCCTCCTTTTGTGTTTAATATATAGTCAGAGAGGCTCCGTATACAAGTGCCTAGAAAAAATACTCCAGTCACAACCATTATCCCACATTAGCTTGGTCCAATACATTAAATGGCTGCAGCGAGTAGTTGCCAGCTCAAATAATGTTAAATTCACTGCACCTGTCAATACTTCGCTATATATAAGCAGTTCCGCTCGGTGTGTGTCTGTTTCCAACCCTGGGCGGACTGGAGCAAACACACAAAACCTGGGCAGAACAGACAAGTGGAGATGGAGAAGCACAAGCAGAGAAAAGCCTCAAACCAGCAGTACGGAGTCTGACACTTAGCTAAAATACATAAATTAGGTTACAGATATCATAGTAAAATATTTGTTTTTTCAATTCTTTTGAGTTTTGGAGCAGTGGCTTAATGTAGTAGATTGCGCTTGTGCTTTAACAGTGCAGCATCATCGGTCACTCTACTCGGCATGAGGCCAGTGGTTTCAAAGGGAGGAACTCACATGCACTAACATGCATGACTTCATTATCTGCTCAGGGCACCATTACTCTACATTGTTTTTTTTTATTTTTACATTGCAGATGGTTATTTTCTGCTATGTCAATTCTATATTTATGCCTAACATTTTGTACACTGTACCTTCAAAGTGAACTAACTGGGGCAAAAATCTTAACATTAACATTTCCTCTCTTGTCCACCACAACATTGAATTCAAAGCTATTGCCAGTGTCAGTAAACTCACTGTAAATCTGGCATGTTCATATGTGGTATCTTATGGAAGCATGTTTGTAGTGTCTGCAATGTTCAAGCGCCTGAAAATAGCTACCATCTACAAATCCTTGCAGCCAAAAACACATGCAAGATACAAGAGAATCACATTCTGGCTAGCACTGTCATTTTCAGGTAATGGTTTATCTGCAGGTGATGAATGAATCCACATTTTTGGCCGCCCTCCCTCCACTCATGGATGCGATCCAAGCTAAATTTGGAGCTCAGTTTGAACTGCTGTGCGAACAAGCTACATGAAATGTCGTTTTGTCTACTGGCATGGAGGATGTTTGGCAAAAACGGGCTGTTATGTTACAAAGTTGGAATCCTCAGACCCTTTGCTCTGTTGTCTGACCCTCACTGCCTTTTAATTCATGCAAGAAATCAAAACTGTGCTAGCTTACCTGAGTACAAGTGCTGCTTGTGCATCAGTGGACAGATGTAGTCAGACAACAGCTTAATCAATGAACGTACACTGTGAATGAGGCTGAAGGGCAGAGAGGGGGGACTCTGGGGACTCCTCTCAATGCCAACAGGCTTTATTCATGGAGCATCATCAAAGAGGCCACCTACCACTGGAAATCACACTAAACGCAGGCTGAGGGTTTACGCTCAGTAATTATCACTAATTAAGCTTATGCAAGAAGCAGGAACCTATCATTACATGCTGAGCAGAGCGGGAGATGAAGAGGGGGAAAACAGGAGGAGGGGACAGCGAAAGGAGATGGAGCAGTGGGAAGAGATTTCTGGCGACTTTTTTATGTTCCTGTATAAATGAACTTTGTTTGTCGCATACAGTACACACTGTTACCACCCTGACGTATATATGCAGTTTTTATGGCAGCTTTACAAACAGCAGGCTGTGTTTCAAGTTTCTATGTGATGAAAGAGCCTACAGCAATATCATACAACTCTCACAGGACAGGATTCATTTTATTTGGGTGCAGACGACAGTATAAGGTACAGTACGTTCGCAAACACTATGCAGACTCAGAAACACAAATAAGCAGGAAGGAAACCACCCCAGGTCATCCTCAGAATGATCCAAGATTGTTATTGCAATAAGAGTTTGTTGTTAGTTTCTGGTAAGCCAGTGCCGTTCCACTAAAAACACAAAAAAGTCAGAAAATTCCCGGCTTGATTTTGAACAATAGACAATACAAAGACGGAGCAGGATCACGGACTTTGGCGCACAACAAATATGATCAGAGAGAAACTGTGACCGCAGTCTGACAGCAACTGTTGACTTTTCCTCTGAAAAGCCTCCAATAGCCAAACAGACCTCTGACAGAAAGGAGCCTGTGTGGGTGTTTAGCTGTTTTTCATCAGACCTGCACACCGTTGCTCCCCCAGCCCTCAGGGTGGAGACACACTCGGCTTCGGCCAGCTGTTTCAATTGCTTCCAGACCTGCACAGCGTCTGATATGAATAAGGGCACAAACATGACAGGAATGCAGAGAAAAAGGAATTCAGGTTGAGAAATGCTTTCATGGAATAAATATGGTTTTCCACACCCTGATATCTTGTGGATAGTACTGTGAAAAAAATGGCTAAAATGTTGAACTATCCTGGAAACCTGAGTTTTTTTGTTCTTTTCCACCAGGGATGACTTCAACATCAAGGTGCTTCAGGCTTTTGTGGAGCTACATGAGTTTGCAGACCTAAACCTCGTCCAAGCACTACGGTCAGAGGAGTGATTAGCTCAAATATTGAAAAAGAAGTTATAACAATTCCAACGGCTTACATTGTGTGCACTCTAACACCTCTGTATTGTATCTGTAGGCAGTTTCTGTGGAGTTTCCGTTTGCCAGGTGAAGCCCAGAAGATTGACCGTATGATGGAGGCCTTTGCCTCACGGTACTGCCAGTGCAACCCCGGAGTCTTCCAGTCAACAGGTCAGAGTCACAGCAGGTTTTGTAGTTTCAGGACTGTCAGATGAGCTCCAGTCCCCTTTATCACCGCCAGTCGTTTCCAAATTTGATTACAACCTGGACGTTACTGGACACTATCATTTGTATAAAAGCAAATATTTCAGTTTTTTTCATACAATTGTGCAGTCAGTGTTTAAGTCATTTTAGGTCTGTAAAGTTTTCATTCTTATTTTGTGACTATTTAGAGACAGAAAAATAGCAATCTATTGCAACTATGTATCTACTATTAATTTTGAGTTGCAAATTCTAACCATTTTTGCTGCTACCTCAGTGGTGGAAGAAGTATTCAGATCCTGTGAGAAGTTTTGAAGAAAAAATCATTTTGGCGGCGCTATTAACAACTCATACACATCTGGACGTGACCCTGATTTCATACTTTGTTTTGTAAGAAGCCAGAAAGTTTGGAAACGCTGTGCTATACTGAGCCTATGTATATATCCAATATTTAGCTAACTACTTTAAGCAGTTATGGGTTATTTTTTAGCAAGTGTTAACTATTTAAACCATTTAATCTATTACTTTAAGTAATTATTACTTTTAGTTAACCATTTAAACCATTACTTGAAGCTGTTTATTACTTTCAACTAACACATACTCTGTTACTTTTAGTTGTTTATTACTTTTAGCCAACACATTTTCCATTAATTTTAGTTGCTTAATACTCTAAACTAACCATTTAATCCATTATATTTAGCTATCTATTCCTTTTAGATAATCAATCAATCCATATTACTCAATTTTAGCTAACATTTATTCTATTACTTAAAGCTTTTTGTTCATTTTAGCTAATATTTATCCTATTATTTTTAGCGATATATTAATTTTAACTAACAATTATTCTATTACTTTTAGCTGTATATTCATATTTAGCTAACATTTATTCTCTTACTTGTAACTGTTTTGTCATTTTAGCAAACATTGCTTTTAGCTGTATATTAATTTTAGCTAACACTTATCCTATTACTTTTAGCTGTATATTCATATTTAGCTAACACTTATTCTATTATTTTTAGCTGTATATTCATATTTAGCTAACATCCTATTGCTTTTCGCTGTATATTCATATTTAGCTAACATTTATTATATTTAGCTGTATTTCAATTTTAGCTAGCATTTATTCTATCACCTTTAGCTGCATATTCATTTTACCTAACAATCATTACATTAGTTTTAGTTGTTTATTATAATGAACTAACCATTTATTCCACAACTTTTATGTATTCCTTTTAGCTAACCATTGAATCCATTACATTCAGCTGTTTAATAATGTTTGCTAACCATTTATTCCACTACATTTATTTCTAGCTATCTAGGTCAATCATTAATTCACTACTTTCAGCTAGCTGCTTTGCTTTTTTGCTATTTGTGTTTCATGCACTTTCACTGCAGACTTTTAAAATCAAATCATAATCAGTTTAATGAAACTTGGCTGATCTTCCTAATTGGAAACTGTAAAAGTATGGACTGCCTCGGGTACGAGTAGCCCTGATTGTGAATCACGGGGATAAACAATAGCTGGCTTGTCTGTATATAGCGCATTGACAAGCAGTCTAGTCTAATGTGCCAACAGAAATACTGCCTGGGGGTCTATTAGGGGATGCATGAGTGATGGCCTGTTTTTTTCTAATGCATTTTAGTCATTAAGCCAAAGAGTTACTGTAACTAAAGCTCAGTGAGGACTAACCAGATTAAAAGTGACTGCAGATTCCAGGTTGGGCTGCTGTAGCAGATGAGTAAACAAGCAGCAGCAAACAAGAGCCATCCATTATTCAGGAAGACTCAACCTGGCTGAGTGATACACAGACTTGTGATAAACAAAACCTACAACTACAGCAGTCAGTGAATAATTGAAGAGGTTTCAGAGTGACCTATTGTTGACAATATTGTAGTGGGAACATGTGGCCCATAGAGGCTCGAGACTCTAAAGTTATGTGCCCAAGCCAGCGGATCACCTGCTGAGCTACAGCTGGGAAAATACAAATGTTAAAATGTAAAAATGAACAGTGATTGACCTGCACATGGAAAATTTTTGGCAGAGAGTGATAACATGTAGGATAAAAGCCTCCAAAATGGTTCAGCTTGACCTTGTCAGTGCGAGTCTGCAGTTTGATGAATTAAGTGTGCTTCTTTCTGCAGTGGTTCCATAAAGTCTGAGGTGCAATCTGCACATACGTATGCATACATATTTATGTGTTTGATAGTCGGTCGGCGTGGGTGCAGGGCAGATTTCAGCACAGGGTCTTATGTGTTTCAGCAACCGGGCACATCAAAGACCTCTAATTACCACAAGCATGAGAAGCGTGTTTGTCTCTTCATCCTGCTCATCAGTTTGTTTTTTTTTGACTACGCTGACATTCCTCTTGCTTCAGCACCTCTTTCCACACAGTACTCTGTGTACAAAACTCCTCTTTTTTATAGAGGAGCAGGCAGACAATAGGCAGCACAGGACAACCAGGACCAAAGTGTGTCAGTGTGAGCAGACAGACAGAGGGGAATGAATGATTCATTTACAGGCAGCCACTGGCCCGTGTGAGTCTGAACATTAACGCACAGTAGATAGACTGTAAACCCGTCTTCCCCCCCGCAGACACATTTCTCTCGCAGACACACACATTTTTCAAATGAAGCCTGAAAGATATTAAAACACAATTTGGAAAAACCGAAGGAAGAAGCATGCTTGTCATTGCTCTGTCTGACACTGAGAAAATGCCTTTAAATTGTTTACAAGGAAAAAAATCCATATTTGGAAGCTTTAGAGCGCAAATAGAAATATGACAAATGACAATATGTGTAAGAAGAAATGGAAATACACAAAATACGACTATATGCTGATGACACCCTGTTATATGTTCTGTCCTGTGTTTTGGTGTGTGGCTTATTTTCTTATCAGATAAACATGGATATTCAGATAGGCACTGGGCGTTCCCACCACGAGTAAACGTGTCGTAAATCACTTGTTCTCTCAGATACCTGCTACGTGTTGTCGTTTGCCATCATCATGCTGAACACCAGCCTTCATAACCCCAATGTCAGAGACAAGCCCCCAGTCGAGCGTTTTATCTCCATGAACAGAGGCATCAATGAGGGGGGGGATCTGCCAGAGGAGCTTCTCAGGGTGAGGATCTGTCTGTAATGAGTTTGCATGTGTGGTGATTGATATCTGTGATCATTCCGTCACTTGCACTCCATACGAATGCAGCATTTCCATCACTATTCCCCAGTTTGATTAATCGCTTCCCCTCCTCCGTCTGCAGAACCTTTACGACAGCATCAAAAACGAGCCCTTCAAAATCCCAGAGGACGACGGGAACGATCTGACGCACACATTCTTCAACCCTGACAGAGAAGGCTGGCTCTTAAAACTCGGTATGCGCATTCAGAGGCGCAGAAGTAACCTTGATGATGTTGATTTCTGTCAGCAGAGCCTTAACATCACTTTGATGAGACTTGATTTGAATTTTCCTGCTGAACTATGTTTTTATTTGTGCTGTGCGTGACTCCTAGCTTTCAGGTGGCCGTGCTGAAGGTCGACAGCTCTTGGGCAACAAAAACTTCACTGTTAAGTAAAAAATGTAAAATAATTTCATTTCAAAATAGTTACAGCTATGTTACACCATCCAACTTTATGTAACTGCTCTGCCTGAGTTTAATTTGCTTAACAAAAGAGATGTGGGATGATTTCAGGCAGCCAGGCGAGGACTGAGAACAACACTGTAAAGGCAAATTTATGGTTTCCACATCCCTGTACACAGACTGATGTAGAAAACAATGGATGCAGTTCTATTCATATTACAGTAGGTACAGATCAGTCTTTTGCAATCAGTCACATTGCTTCTCATATTTAGCACAAAGAAACACATAAAAGACTGTGACTTTGCACTTTTTAACAGGATATAGCAGTTAGTTACAAATCTGACTGTAGGACTGTGTCAGTGATTATTCCTGAGGTGTGTCGATTTCAGTGGGTGGACACAGCATCGGATATGTGGAGAATTTAGAACTTCCTGCTGTGTTGATGGAAAACATGCGGCTACATATTAAAGCATCTCCAACGTCCTGCAGCGACTGCCTCAACTAAAACTCTATAAATAATGAATTAGAAAAGTGTGTATGATCGAGGATCTCCTTGTACGGACTCTCATAACAGGCGTTTGTTTTTAGCATGTTTTGTTTTACTTGCATAGGCACAGTTGGCATGCTTGCAGGGCATACAGTCCATAACATGAAGTTTACAGCATGGGGGCCGTTGCAGATACATGTGGAAAGCATGATTTGACCTTTTGTAGTCACCAAACTACTATACCACTTGATTTGCGATAATGGGCAATGGATTTTTTTCTGTGACCAGGTGCTAAATCTTCAGTTGCCTATTGGCTAAATTGGCGGTTGTAATCCAATATACTTTTTGTGAATATCTCCTCACAGTCCACTAGCTGTCTGTTCTGAAAAACATTGCAGTTTTGGTGCACATTTCTAGCTCTGTAAATGGGAAACAATGTGGCTAGGACTGATCTTCACAAAACTATTCCAGCACAGGACAGGGAGAAGAAGCGGGGAATGGGAAATGGAGGGAAGCTGGCAAATGCTAACTGTCTATACGTGTTAACTTAATCTTTTCCTCAAAGTAGCAGACTCCACCTTTAACATTCTGCATTTTAGCATTGCCACGGTAGCAGGAGTTAACAGTTATGCTAAACCAAAAGAGCCTGACTGATGCTGAGGCCAATTTTTAGCAAGTACAAAATTCTGCATGCACAAGTGGCATAAATTGGTGCATGAAAATTCACCACAATGCAGGAATCACAATATTTTTAAGGACACCTGAACCTTGTGTCATTGTTTATTAAGTTTCCAGCAATGTATTTTACAAACTAGTCAAATTGTAACTTGCTATGAAGACACCACTTGACTCCGCACCACTGTCTGCCCTGCTGTGATACTCTGCTACATGTGCTGCAGAGTCAGAGCTGCTCGGCTGGACAAACTATGCAACAACACCATGTCTTAATTACACCAGGCGTCTTTCTCTGCATTATGTTCTGCTAAAAGATAAAAATTTTCTCTTAGTTCATACCGAACAATATATACAGCAATGCAAATATATATTGACAGGACTCTATAAAGCACTTATGTGTCAAACCATGACTGCAGATTCTTGAGTCGCTTGTTTTCAGTTGAAAAGAGCTTAATTCTCTCAAGCAACAGGTAGTGTTTTACTCTGTAATGTTACTGGCAACATTCAAAACAGCCGTTAGGTCATGATTTCCCATTTTTGCCCAGAAAACTGTCCACCTTCATAATGGTTCCAGATAAGAAACTGTAGTGTCTGTTCTTGTCTTTGTCCACCATCCTGTGACCTCTCGTTTTTATCGTATCTGTCCTGCTGTCCTCTCACTCAAAGCTAGTCGTTAAACTTCTCTCTCCATCTCTCTGTCCTGGTAGTTTTTCCTGCTCACTGTCTTTTCTGAATCCTTCTCTGTGTGTTTTTTTTTTTGTTCCACACTCCCTCTTTCTGACCCTCCTTTCACCCTTTGTTCTGTTCTTTCATTCTGTTCTGTGATGGCTGTTCCCTCTTAAATCTCTGTATTAGGAGGTAGGTAATGCTTCTTCCTCCTCCATCCTCCCAGTTCATCACAGAGTGCTTTTATACTGGAATTGGCTGCCATTCTCTCCTTAGCACACCAGGCCCCTGAACATGCTGGCCACCTCATGTAATTGGCTTGTTGTATCAGAGCTATATGTGGGAAAATAAGTTTGTAATCACTGTGAGGTGACGGTTTATCTCATTCGAAGTCGTGTTGGAGCTCATTTTGCATGGGGATTCCACTTGTGACTCTGGAAGAGGCTGGATGACGCAGAGGGCTTGTCTCAGTTGGTACACACTCAACGCAGTCATTTTTATCCCAAGAAGCCTCAGCATAAAAGATGAAACCAACTCCAGTGCTACCCACTACGTCTCCCTTTATTTCACAAAATAACCCCTGCAACATAAAAAGGTGAAGTGATGTCTGCAGAGACTTAGGCAAAGGGCTTTTTTTTAAACACAGAAAGCCTATGTAGTCACTTTATTATGCCTTGTTTCAATGGTAATGCAAAGATTTCTAATTATCATGTGCTGCTTTCCCATGTTTCCAGTCTTTTTGCTTTGAATTTAGCTCATAAGTGACGTTTGTTTCCTTGTAGATTCCCAGAAACAAACACCCAGGGGTCAGCTGAACAGGCCGCCTCATGCTCCGTACCATTAGAGACTTCCCTGCACGTCATACAGCTCCTTTGCAGTTTTCTGCCAGAGCACGCAGTCATGCTCGAGCTTTAGTGAATGGGCTGCTTGAGTCTGAACTGTGGCAATGCATACCTACTGCTGCGTGGCTGGTCATGCGGTGATATAAAAGAGACCCTTGCCCCTTTTCATTTTTCTTCCTCTGTTCCTGCCCCGCAGGCCTCAGTATTGCTCACTACCCATTCATGGATCCCTCTTCTCTTTTTCTGTTCTGCCCTCCATCGAACTAGCTGCAGCTCCCAGATCATTTTAGCTTTTTCTCATAAGTGAATTCCACATCTAATTGCAACACCATCAAAGCAACCCCAAATGTTTAATGAGAGAAGTTGTTGTTGGAATGAGGGGCTGTGCTGGCGTGTCGGGGTGTTAGATATGACGTGCTGCTGCGCTGCTATGATGCTGTGAAGCTC
Organism: Amphiprion ocellaris; assembly: GCF_022539595.1. Lineage (NCBI taxonomy): Eukaryota > Metazoa > Chordata > Actinopteri > Pomacentridae > Amphiprion > Amphiprion ocellaris. Next base: position 21,603,327 of record NC_072783.1, read on the forward strand.
CATACGCTCTCATAACTCGCTGCTGTTAACAAGGACCGAGCTGCTGCTGTGCCTGAATCCATCAACATCAAACCTGAGCAGCATGTCAACAAAACTTGAGTTTTTGGACGTTTTTTGAGCGTATTCCAGAAGGTAGCCGATCACAAAGATGACGGATCACCTCAGTTGGTTACATGTTCATGTAATTCTTCTACTCTGTGACACAATAAAGAGACTTGAGCAGGTACAGATAGATTTTTTAATTAAAATGACTAAAACGCAGAGCTGTAAGATCCGATTATAGCTAGCCCAGACCAGAAGGAAATTTTATATTCCATTAAGTGAATGCTATCCGTGAAGCATAGGTACATGGCCATTCATTTTGCAATATTTTGCCTGTTCTGTATGAGAGGACTTTAACTTCTTGAGCCCTAGGCAGATTTATAAAAAGCATCCTTAAATTCAGTCGGTAACAGCTGCTAAAATGCAAGGCTTAAATGAACAACCTCAGGCTCCATGGATACGAGACACTTGGGAGAAATTATGAAATTCCAAACGTGTCCTTTTCCTCATTAGCAGGCCAGACTGAGATTTGGAAAACTCAAAAAATGGCAGTTGTACTTCTGTCTCTAATTTAGGAAGTAAATAACAGCCTTATAATGAGTCAGGGATGCTGATATTATTGAACCTGTTACTGCTCCCAAATTATATACACAATAAATGCTCCATCAATTTTAGTCATACTAGCACCAGGCAGCAATGTACTGAATGTGCCACGCTTGGTAAACATCGAAAAATGCTGCTGGCTGCATTTTAATAACAGAAACTGTCATGTCTGTCAGGGTGCTTCAGATCCATCCAAGACGTAAACTTTTGAAAAAATAAATTGCACTTTAGGGAAACATTTTTATCCAGCAATCCAGCAATGTGAGATACTTCTAAACCTTCTTGCATTTATTACCACTCCCTCTCTGGAAAGAAACTAAACTAAGAACTGAATGATAAATCAGCATTAATCTAGAAAGTTCCAAACCTGGGAGGTCCTGTTGTAGATATGCATAAAAAAGGTCATATTTCGAGAACAAAATCAAACATGTGGCTAACAGAGATTAGCTATTAAAGCTTCTATTTTGTATTTACCCAGCAGTACCAGGTTCTATTTAAATACTCATTCAGTTTCAGTGAGTAAACTGCAGCAGATGCACCTGATGTAAGCAAAGTGAAATAAAAATTGCTCATAAATAATATGGTGCAGGATGTTACTACAGCTTTGAGTATACGATGAAAATCTGGGCCAAGTGAACATTACATATTGATTACATCAGTAACGGCTGCTCTGTTGCACCCAGTCAGCAAACATGTTCTTATGCTGCACATATCGCAGATTGCAGATTGACATCAGCCACATTATGTTATACTGTAGGTAAATTATTCATAGTATCTATGATGGTGTAATTAACAGAAAATCCACTAATCCCAGTAATCTAGATTTTTCTGACGATGTAGACAGATGGGGAGATTGTACCTCCTATAATCAGACGTCTTTATATTATTCCTTTAATTGCAATGTTAAAGAAAAAACAAAGGCTTTGGTTCAGACAGTGGTTAACTTGTTGTTCTGGCACTAAAAGGCTCCAAAACTATACTCTCTCTGCAACAATCATGAGTCAGTGCAATTTTCCATCTTTTTTTATATTTAGAAAATCAGACTTTTTCTCAAATCAGCCTCATAAAACCCATAACTCTCACTGGTCATGTCAGCTTAGTCGTCACATGTATGTGGTGTGGACGTGTCGGGGATTTCTCCAGGAAGCCAACAATGGGTTCAACTGTCTTCACCAGCCCCCCCCCTTCCTCCCCTCCGCTCGCCTGCAGGCATCAATCTCAGAGGACTGGGAGGGGGCGCCGGAGGCACATCCAGCCTCTGATGGAGCCTTATAATGCAGGGAGATGATGATCAGAACCAGATGCGGCACGTGGAGCTGGAGTCCCCTGTAGATTAGCTTCAACATGCACAAACACTGTCACCTCTCTGGTTTGATCTTAAATGTTGTGTGTTTCTCCCCTACAGGCGGCCGGGTGAAGACTTGGAAGAGGAGGTGGTTTATTCTGACCGACAACTGCCTGTATTACTTTGAATACACAACAGTAAGTAGGCTAATCAGTGTGTGTCATGTGACACCTCGGTCTGTTTTTGTTTTGCTGTTTACCAGAATGCACAAGACACATCTTTATCTTTTTGCAGATTAGCAACAGAAAATAGATCTTGAAGGAATTAGCTGGGCGTCATAGCAAATTGGCTAATCCGCTTTTCTTGCTGAGAGTTAGATGAGAGGATGGATACCACTCTTAAATATGAAGCTGCAGCCAGGAGATGGTTATCTTAGATTAGCTCAAAGACTGGAGAGAGAGGGACACCAGCACCTCTGAAGCTCACAAATTAACATGCTATATGTGCTATTTGAGGAATACGTGTTCAAAAAAAAAGAAGAAAAGAAGTGCAAAACCAGCAGTCTGTGGTTTTATGTGGCTATTTTTGCCTGTGAGCAGCGAGTTTTTGGTGTATCCACTGGTTGCATGGCAACACTAATAGTCAAGAAGCCACCTTCCAGCACACAGCCCCTCCATAAACCCAAAAATAGTTCTCACACTTTGACTGCAGTATATTTTTAGACATTTATAGTCTCATGTTTTGCATACAGTCATGGCTTGGTATTTAACGTCTCATTTCACTCTTGGCAATAAAGCAAATAAATATGTATTTCAAAACTGTTCCCTTCAGAATCTAAGTACAATAAATGAAGTTTTACATTTTAAAATATGTAATCCAGCAGTATTAGTATAGCAAAGTGTGTACAATTTCTGAAATTGCAGAGGGATTTTAAGTAAATTGGAGCCAGATGAAACAAAGGGCATCCATTTAGACAGAGAGAGGTACAGGTCTCTGCCTTCCAGCTTTGCTATTTAACAGATGCTGCCCCTCTGACCTAAATGAACCTCACTCCAGCAATTAACATGAGACATCATAGGAAACATCTGCAATGTCTACAGCGCACATCTGGCCCCGCTAAGCCGTAAGCCAAATGCCTCCCCCAAAACCCCACAACCTCGAATCCCTCGGCATCGCACAAACTCTGGCTACGCACACACTCTAAAAGGCACACTCTGAACCAGCCGTGAGCAGCTGTCCCAGGGCATTTCCTCCCCCCGCTGTGCACCCCTCATTAGAAAGAAGATGACAAGCAGGGCACGAGGCTGTTCCTCAAGGACCCCTCAACACACACACACACACACACACACACACACACACACACCGCTCACATCTGGCTCCCCCAGACACAATAGCTGGAGGATGGAGAGAGTAGGGTTACGTCTCCCTCGGGTGGTGTCCCCTACATGACCAGGATGAATAAAAACCTCCAGTGTGCTTTAATTACACCTTGATTTGTGCTTAGATTCTGTCAGGCTACAAATAAAATATAAATACATAAATAATAAAGGTGTGTTTTGATTTGAAATTTGTAGCTCTTGTGACTAATTTGATTCTTGGTGGTGATCTGAACTCTTTAAATAAAAACTCTAACCAGGCTATAGTCATCCTCTGACAGCCACATTCATTCATTCTTTCTTTCTTTCATTCATTCATTCGTTCATTTTATTTTTTTATTTTTCAAAACAGGAGCACAGTGATAGACAACCCTATTAAGAGAGATAAAAACTAAATGTGACTGTTGTAAAAACAATGAAATAACACTGAGATAAATAAAACATTTAAAAAAGAGAGAAAATTATGAATTAAAGATAACAAAATTAAAAATAATGAATGACAAAATAAATAAATATATAGATTTTTTTCCGGCAATGTGAAATAGGGCATAAAAGGCGAGTCCCGGTAAGAGATTTGCAACAAATTTTTACACTAAATGAAAATAAAAACAGTTTTTTTCCACTGAGATGTATTTACTTATATTTTATGATGAGACAAAAGTCAACAGTGATTCTAGCAGCTCTGTGAGGTATATATGTAATGTGGCAACAGGCAGCTTTTCAACTTTACCCCCTCATATTTCCAAAAAACATTACTGTTGGCGCTACTGTCACAACGGCCAGATCACTTTCCAGTTTTCTGAGAGCCTTGTAAAAAAAGACGATATAAAGGAGAGATGGATCACTTAAGAATCCTGAATAGACATCTAGGGAAGAATGATACAACACCAAAGATGGCCTCCTCCGAAAACCGGCCTCTTTTAAAATTCTCCTTACCAGGTAGAGCCCTTTTTGCTGTCAGGTTAGTTCTAGACTCCCCCCTCCACCTCCAATATTTCAGACTCAGCAGCAGACAGAATCGCACATAAAAAGCAAATCAGAAGATCAAAGGCTTGAGCCCCACAATGCAAAGCTGCCACTGTTGGGCCCTTAAGCCCGTCTGCTCCAGTGCAGTGTAGATAACCATGCCCTCTGACCCCCAGCCTCCTAACTAGTGTTAAAGTGTATGAAATGAAATAAAATAAATAGCGCAGATGGTGTCAATCTTCTACAACCATTAAATTCAGCAATCAACATTTACTTCATAAAGATAAAATAAAGCAAAAATATACATCTATTGCTACCTAATCTAACAAAAATTACAGTTAACACATTTTAAAATGCTGATGTTTAGCAGCTTTAATGTTTACCACTGTCTTTGTTTAGTGTGTTACCGTGTCAACGTTTGCAGTTTACTATTAGAACGAGAGAAATGCTAAGTTTCGCAAAATACTCAGAACTTAAGGGATCACTACACTTTTTTAATTTTGCCCCTTTACAGCCTTGTCTCATGTCAAAAATCACTCCCAGTACATTTGTTCTTTTCTATCAAGATGAAGCTCTTTCAGTGAGTTAACACATGACTTGTTGGTGCTTTTAACGGTGTAAGCAAGAGGCTACGGGTACCACAAGTGATTTGACATTAATCTAGGCTGGATGCTGTGTTCCTTTCATGTCGCTGCACCCTCACTGCACACTGATAATATCTTTGTTCTCGTGCAGATTCCACAGTAGATGGTGGTAAAGAGATATGCACGCACTGAATGAGTTGTGTGTTGATGCTGAGGGCTATTTTTCTCTATGTGCCTCCAGGATAAAGAGCCTCGTGGGATTATTCCTCTAGAAAACCTCAGTATCAGAGAGGTGGACGAGCCAAGAAAACCTGTAAGGACCAAACTGGAATGTTCTCAGCACCTTTACACAAACAAAAAATACAACAAAGATTGGATGTTTGCTCATCAAACGGTTGCCTCTTGATGTCTCCACAGAACTGCTTTGAGCTCTACAACCCCAACCACAAAGGTCAGGTGATCAAGGCCTGCAAGACAGAGGCGGATGGGCGGGTCGTCGAGGGCAACCATGTAGTGTACAGGATATCGGCCCCCACTCCAGAGGAGAAGGAGGAGTGGATCAAATCCATCAAGTAAGTGTTAGTGTGGATCCATTTACACTGAGAGGGCACTTAGCCAACGTCAGCCTGCTCCCATGTGGGACTTTCTCATGTCTGACCTTGACTGCGAGAAACACACACACAAACACACACACACACAGAGCTGCGAGCTTAATCATGAATGTGTCGACCAGCACAAGTGCACAGGCAGCCTGGTGACTAAATGTGACTCTGTTTCTCACACTTCCATGCAGATAACACTCAGAGGTGGTTTCTGCTCCGCTGGATAAGCTCACTTCCCTTTGATTAGAGCTCAGCAAGCAAGAAAATCACACACACCTTCTCTGACACTATGCCTTGCTGCGCGTTAAGTGTTCTGGTTGCATTTACACCTCCAGATCCAGAGGCCAGCTTGTTAACCGGAGAGCAGAGGGGAGGTGCCGCTGTGAATTGGACCCAGTGGATAATTGATCAGCTCGCTGGTTATCATCCACTCAGCTGCAGCTTCACTCACCAAAATGATCAATATCAGAGGAGAAAATGATATTATTCAATCCTACCATACTGTAATGATATTAAAAAACCACTCAGTATTGACAGATGTTTGTCCGTTAAGTGAAAGCAGTGGGCTTTAGGGGTGAGTTACTGGAATCTTGTTCGGGTGAGGCTGCTTCATGTGCAGTTAAAGCGATTGGAAAGAGGAGAGAGGTGATCATTTTTCTTGGTTTGGAAGATTTACAGTCCATTGACCTTCACATGACACACTGTTTCACATCCTGCAGGAGGCCTCAGAGTGAAAAAAGCACAAGTGTGCACCACGAGTGTTGACTTGTACTGACTGCTGAGTCCAGTTGCACACATAATGATGGTCACAGAAAGAGGCTCAGCAGGACAGAGCTGTGCTGCCGAATCCACACTCTCACTTGACTGGCTCAACGAGTGGGGCGGCAGACTGTACTGTGGTCAGCAGATTTCACACACACACACACACACACACACACACACACACACTGTCCCACCTGACTCATCTACAGAGCTGGAAACTGCTGTTGTAGTAACTAGACACACGCAGGACAGGCCGCCTCAGCACGTCAACCGTTATGCTGCTGGGAAAGCAGATAATTACTCAGCATCATTCCCATCTTCACCACACTGACAGCACATCAGAGTATGAAGTTAGATTCTTCTGTAGGAAACATGAGCTGCTTTGGGGCCACATTAACACACGCTAACAACTTAAAGCAGCTATAATCAGATTTTGTATAGCAGCTCTGAATTGTATTTGTCATGTAAGTGGTGTATGACATTACAAGCCCACAGTTAATTCCTGAAAATAGTAATTATTAGCTTTTTTTTTTAGTTTATTGCTATTGGTTTTAAACAAGTGGCTGAATAAGGAAGCCATCGCTTAAGTGCTAAAAACAGAAGTTCCTCTGATGTCCCCTAGTGGCACCAAAAGTGAGTCAATATCCCCATAGACCCCCATGTTAAAATGTTCAACTGTACAGCAGAAATAAACATGTTTACAGCCTGGTCCGACAAGAATTTATTGTCGCTATAGCTAATTTCCTTGTTCATGACAACTATACAAAGGGTGAATTTTTATTGAGCCTACCACGTTAGATTGTATTAAATGAAGTGAAGTCATGTCATCGATAATCCATAAAAACTCACACTTATCCACATTGTTCATGTGCTAACATAACTGTGCAAGGGTTTTCTAATCATCAATTAGCCTTTCAACACGATTACCTAACACAATGTAGCATTAGAACGCAGGAGTGATGGTTGCTGGAAATGTTCCTCTGTACTCCTATGTAGATATTCTATCAAAAATCAGCTGTTTCCAGCAAGAACAGTCATGTACCACATTAACAATGTCTAGAACAGGGGTCACCAACCTTTTTGAACCTGAGAGCAACTTCAAGGGTACTGAGTAGTACGAAGGGCACCTTGTTTGATACAAACTTCCTCAATAGCAAACTTGCGCCATCACCTTTAAACAATAATAATACTGAAAATAATATGTAAAAAGACTCTCTGATCACATTTATGTTAATTATTCCTTACAATAATTATTCACGACGATTTCCACAACAATGACGGTAGGAAACACACACACACACACACACACACACACACACACACACACACACACACACACACACCCATATATGGAAATCTGTTCCAATATTTAAAAGTCAGAGGTATCCCATCTTAGCCCTGCGACAGACTGGCGACCTGTCTAGGGTGTCCCCTGCCTTCGCCCGAGTCAGCTGGGATAGGCTCCAGCCCCCCCCCGCGACCCTAATGAGGATTAAGCGGTGTATAGATAATGGATGGATGGAGGTATCCCATCTCTGAAACTTTGGTAAATATCTTTCTTGGCAGTTTTGTATGAATCAGCATATTTGCAGCATTTTGTTCAAAATCACACCAGTGACATGTCTGTGCAAATTATCACTTCTAACATTTTTAGGAAATCATTAACTGTCATCAAATCATGCTTCATTTTTGCAAACCTCTACCTTTGTAACATTTTTGAACAATTCATGAACTCTGTCCCATGTTTGTACAAATTATCAGTTATGTAAGAAAAAAAATCAACTCTTTCACATTTTGAAATGAATCCTATCACATTAGTACTAATCACCAGCATTTTTCACCAGCATTGCAACATTTTTAACAGATCATAACAACAAATCATTACATGATTTCAACAAATAATTTTTCACATTTTTGTGTAATGGCACGGTGTTTTGAATGACAACATGTTACTTCTTTCTTTGTCTGTAAATGTGTGTTAGTGGGAAGCCTGGCATTGCAGAGCTTATCATGTCTTACCTTTACCTTGCAGCTCACAGTTCAGATGGTTCAATTTCCCAGTGATGTCCGTTAAAAATGCAAGGGCAAGAATCCACTCTGTGTCCTCAAGCAGCAAGGTGTCTTCCCCTTTGAATTGCATCAACTCTTTGATTTCGGCCAACAGTGACAAAAAACGCTGCAAAACTGTTCCCCCGCTGATCCATGGGGTTTCTGTGTGTAGTAACAGGTCACCATGTTCAGCTGTAAGCTCCTCCAGCAGCACCTTCAATGTCCTGGTTGTTTGGCTTTGGAGCCATTTATGATCTTCACGACACGAGTCATCACATGATCAAATCCGGCCACTTTTGTACATACATATGTCCTGCTGGTGAATGATGCAGTGGTAATGTAGGAATGTTGGGAAGTCTGGATCACCTCTGCATCGTACAATGAAGCCTGCATGGCGACCCGTCATGGAGGAGCCCCGTCTGTCTTCAATGAAATAAGCTTTTCTAATGGTACATTTTTCTCCACGAAGAAACTTTTCGCCGCTTAGTAGATGTCAAAGCTGCCTTTAAGTCCCAGGCTTTTCCTGCCCGTAGTGTGCATACAGTCTAAGTGTGCTAGCAGGTGGCTAGTTAGCATGGAAGCTTTGTAGCGGCTAAAGTAGCATCTCTCCACATTGTGCCGCTTTGCCGACGCAGTAGTCGCCCCGCAAATGAGACACATACGTTTGTCTTTCACTGTCGTGAAAAAGAACTCTTCCTCCCAGTCATCGTGAAAATAGTGTTTTCTCTTTCACTTCTCTGTCATGTTTTGGGGGTAAAAACCACATCTAGCTTCCCAAAGTGTCTACGCCCGGACGCTTCAGCAGTGACGTGGTGGTTTGACATGCGCAGTGAACTTTGACTCGGACACGGTCAGAGTTCATTTACACCGAAGACATTTTTGTTTTTTAAAAAAAAAAAAAAATTAAAATTATCATAAATATTGTAATTTGAAATCTGCATTAATGTAAGTATTTTTGATTTAAAAAGAACAGCAACTATATTTTTTTATAAGGAATTTCATTGTGACTAGTGTTATTTTTAGAACCTGTTGCGGGCAACTCACATGGTCTCTGCAGGCAACCAGGCGCCCGCGGGCACCGTGTTGACTACCCCTGGTCTAGACTGTATTTCTGATGAATTTATAGTTATCTTCATTGAAAAAAGTTGCTTTTCTTTCAAAAATAAGGACATTTCAAAGTGATCCAAAATGGTAGTGTATAGAGCACGTTTAAACCAACAGAATTTGACCCAGTCGTGCTTACCAGTTGAGATACAAGATAAATGTTAAACAATTTACCTGGCTTATTTCAACGTTTAAGTCAAAACCTTACAATATTTTAGAAAGAAACCCAGTGATTCCCTCTGGGCAAAGGCTTTAGAGGAAGAACACCAGGAGAACCAGGCTCAGGGAGGGCAGCTGTCTGCCTTCACCTGCTGGGGTGAGGGAGATATGAAGGTCTAAAGTCAGGCAGAATTAAGGGTATGACCGCTTTGAATGACAGGTCGGTACAGTCACATGACAGATCATGGCCCAGATATCTTTGCCCACAACTTCCCTTTTTTGTCACCTTTGTTGTTCATTTTTGGATAAGCCAGGAGTTAGGAGGAGTCAGGCACTGCCACCGCACTGAGCTTCAAAAAGGCTCTTTGAGTGACATCATGGCGGATTTATCTTTATACACAATTACTGGTTTTACAGCATGAAACTTCACTGTTGAACATCAGTTACATCACCCTCGTAGTATTCTTTTCTGTCTACCAATCAACTGCCCACACAACACAAAACAGCAGGCACAAAGTTAACAACCAGCTAATAAACTTAGCAGATCATTATTCATTCATTCATTTGGATGCCCATTAGCTTCCATCACAGGGGTTACTCGTCTTCCTGAGGTCCACATTCTCAAAATACCTCACTAAAAGTTTGTTTTGGTTATCGATCTGGATAATGCAGCTGGTCAGGGGCTCGTGGAGTTTACCTGATAATACTGATTCATTATAAACAGAAGTAAACTATAGTGAAGCTCAACTTCTATACGGAACCAGGACAGGCTGCTTTGTGTTTCTGTAATGCTGCCATGGTGTGGTCATCCTAGGGTTAAAAGTAGCTAATAATAATTGTATTTGGCATCAATCGGCCATAAACACAACACTAAATGAAAGCTAATGCTGCTTTGCATCTGATGTGTGTTTTACAGGCAGCTGTTGGCCAACATGTTTAGTTTATCAGCTTAAAATCTGTCAGTGTGTCAGCCTGTTTCCTCTCCTCATCACTTAATGCAGCTTTAAACTGGCTAGCACACAAAAATCCAGCCCAAAATTCTCCTGATGATGTGCTTTATTTGAAGTTCACAACTGTCAGACTCGCCCACATTTGTTTGGTGTTTTGTGGACAACGTGAATGACGAGATGCTGAGATATTAATAGCACAAACAAAGGTGAAGTTTGTGTGAAGATCAGGTTTCTGAGGCATAACAAATCCCCGTGAATGTCAGGTCTTTGGTGTTGATGACTCAGAATCGAAGCTGGGTGGCACAAGACGGGATGTGTTCCGGGAAAGATGCACTGATAGCACAGAATAAGATGTGAGCATTAAAATGTTGTTCACAATGTTGATGAATATGTCCTTGTTGAGAGCATTTGGAAGCAGTCAGTCTTTAATCTGTTCCTTCCTGTCCTCTCCACAGAGCGAGCATCAGCAGGGATCCTTTCTATGACATGCTGGCCACCAGGAAGAGGAGGATAGCCAATAAGAAATGATGACCGCCCACCTGCAGCTACATCTGTCAGCACCATTTCTGTGACCAGGAGTCCTTGTGGGTCTGTGTGTGTGTGTTGTGGGAGTCGTGAAGGTCTCCTATTTGTTCTAGCAGCAGACACAGGTGGGACTGTATCTTTATCTCCACCTGAAGATCGTCTGCACCTCAATCCTTGGCTGATGTGAGAAGCTCGTATTTAATTGGGGCACGGACTCTGAATATTGAAGTGAAGCATAGAAGAAGGAACTGAGTGATAATGGAGAATTTGTTGGAGAGACGGCCACATCTGCGATTGTGGGATCTTTTCATACCTTGTGAAGAGACTGCCCTCTGCTGGACACATTAGGAATCGAATCCACTGCACGACACTACACTGCGAGGAGTTGAAACCTGATTATCCATTGCCATAAAGCTGTACTCCTGTCATCCCGACTCCCTGCCAGCAAGATGCCATTTTATTACCTACACCTCCGTCAGCAACTGCCAACGTTTTTTTGTAGTGACATGTGACTACAGAAAGCCTCAAGCTCACCAGTCAGCTGGTCTGACTGGTGGCCCTCAAGTGACTGTATCTGTATATGCAAACGTACTGATTTATTCTAGAAATTCGACCTTGGTTCTTCATTTACAGTTCTCTGTATCATTTCTACTCAGGCCAACAAATGGAAGCAGGTTTTGAGAACATATATCGAGTGTAATGACGCCTATGAAGTGGCCACAGTTTCAAAAAGCTATAATGCATCATATATATTGTCATCTGAAAGTATTTTATGTATTGAAGATCCACCTTTGTGATCATTTTGTTTGTATTTATTTTCTTGTTTCACAAAAGAGGCAGCCCACCCAACTTACATTATAATGCATGTATAGTATATAATGTACATATTGTATTTTTTTTTTGTGTTCATGTATTGTGTAAATCATAATGGCTGTAGCCTATACCCGTTCACCTTTTTTTTTTGTTTTTTTTTTTGTTTGACAGCTAACAGTTTACAATAGTGGAAGAGGGATCTTGTGCAGCTCCTTGTGGAGCAGTGAAACCTCCTCACACTGTGTTATTACTGAGGATCAGATAATACATGATGTTGTATGAAAGAAAAACAAGACAGGGGAGTAGAGGACAGAAACTCTTCGAAAAGTGAAACAGACAAGATACTGGAATTTTCCAACTGGGTGAATGCTGACTGGAATCTGAGGACTGTTTTCCCACAGACAGATCAAACCAACCCACAGCCAGAGCTTTACTCACTGGGTGCATCTTTTAGGTTTAAACATGGTTTGATCTTTGTTTGGGGAAACTGCTCCTCAATACTTTGATGTAGACTTTGAATAAAAATACATGCTGATCAGAAAAGTGTTCTTGCGTGCATGTGAATTCAGCGAGAAACGCTCAAAACTTACCAGGTCTTTGGTTATTTCGAACATGGAAAGAGTGTTGTGAGTAAAATAGTGTGAGCTGAGCCGCTTTGCTGACCCATAGAGCTAGAAAGTGTGTGCATTTAACAAAACCTGAATACAGAAGAGTGCTGTCAGTTAACCGATCTACATCATAATTTAACTGTAGTGGAAAGTTTGTTCAACAAGAGGTTCGAATACAATCAATCTATCCTATATCATACAAAGGCAGACAGGAGCTTTTGTTGTTAAAAATCCCTGGCAAACTCATGTCATCTCAATCAGCATTTTTCCATTCACTTCAATGCAGCTTGTAAACAAAGTCCAAGAACAAATTACAATTTCTGACATTAACAAATGTATTTTAAGGCTTTTACCTTATACAATGTATAAATTCTGACATGCTAAACTAAAAGTATAACAGCAGTTTTTTCCTCAACTTCTGTCTAAAGCTGAAACAGAAAGAAAAACGCTAACCATAATCATTGCTGACTTTTGTTCAGAGAATATGGTCAAAATTACCACGAGTTTTCCTAAAAACAAAGCAAATCAACAAAACATCAGAGAATCCTGATACAGGATCTTTACGTATAAAAATAACTGATAGTACAGTTCAAAATTAAATTCACAGTATTTTTTATGATGCTAGAAGACACAAACTGTATTTTGTCATTAAAAAGCTAACACAAATGGTCCACGGCCATGATAACAAAGTTTTTGATGCTTTTCTTTTTGAATGTTTAAAAAGAAAACAACAGAATGACAGGAGAGAGGCATGATCCAGAGAAAAAAAACCCTCTGCATCTTGTGAAAAAGTTTAAAAAGTGTGAATCTTAGGCTTCAGAGCAAAATGGAAACAAAGACGTGAAGAAAAAGCTGGGAAATGTTCTCAAGTCTGTCCAGGGTTAACATGGAGGTATCAGTCAGCGAAGCCTTGTTCCCACCACTGCGCTCGTCGGTCTCCTTCACAAATATCTCCCTCCATTAGTTTGACTGCTCCCAGTGGGATCAAAGAAAAAACTAACAACATTGCAGCTCTGTAGATATGGTGACATCTTGCTCACAACCAACATGATGCCTTACAGTTCTTTTCCTTTTCCCTTTAGTTTTGCTCTTTTTTGTAGCAGGTGGATATCAGTGATGGATGTTAACAAGTTTTCAAGTCCTGAGTTCCACTGAGCAGCAGTTGAGATGTTTAAGCTCCAGGCTTTGTTTGTGTTCATACAAGTATATATTAATATTTTTAATCAGAAATGTTCCACCAGGTAACAGTTTTTTGTTTGTTTTTTTAACGTTAGGAGAATTACGGCAAATAAATCAATGCCGTTAAAAAAAATAAACTAAAAACAAAAATATTCTTGAACATTTAAAACACTTCAGTTGTGGGAAAAATACAATTTATTCCCAATGAAGAAGCACCACGTCAAAAAGTTGTCAATGTCATTCCTTTGCTGTTGTTAAAATGGTGGTGATGTATCTGAAACAAGAAAGAAGAGATCAAAACATGTGTGACTACAATAGCGCTACCAACTGTTTAGTGCTGCTGACTGTAGAGTTGAGAGCACTAAAAAAAGATGCCCACTCACAGTCAGTGTTTGAGGCCACTGGAATATCCGTAGGAGTTGCCATTGGTTCGACTGTAACCATTTCCTATAAAACAGGGAACAAAACTTTAAGTCAACTAGCCTTAACAGCAGCATTTATTTCAGGATTTTTGGAAGATGACCTTGAATGCAAAAAGGGCTGTACTACCTGTGTATCCGTTGAAGCAGCGTTGAGTTGAACCGTTTGTGGGTGAGGTGTGGCGGGAGTGTGATAGATGGTTACTGCTGTGGTCAGCGCTGTCTGTGCGGCGGGGCTTTTCTGGTGAATAACCGTTGTCATGTTTAGAGTACTTAAAGTCTGAGTAACGCCGCTTGCGGCTCTCCCTTTCCTCACTGCTCCTGTTTCTGTGGCTCCGAGCTGCTCCTGGGCTGTGCTCCTCAGGATCGCTGTCCCGGTGCCTCCTCTTTTTCTTTTTGTTCTTTTTTGTTTCAGTGGCTCTGTCGGAATCTCCGTCGGAGCTTCTAGGGGAAGACAGAAAATGGTATGATTATCCTCAACCCACAAAACTAACAGGTATCAGGCTTTATTGCCTATGTAAACAAAAATGAAGTGGTACTACCAGGTTTGGTCAGTAAAACAACAGTAATATATATAGGCGATAAATCCTGCATTAATAGCAATAAGAAAATAGTTTGACAGAATGTTTGACAGTTTCACTTCAATGAATCAGATGCAAACCATCAACAAAAACACAAATTTCGGTTGCATTAACAAACCACAGTGCGATAATTTCTTTATCCTTATTCATCTGTATCAATGAGAAATTTATTCACTGGTGTGTCTTTCATTAGTGTTAAAATTGTTATTGTTAAAATTATTAACCTGTGTGCCCTAAAGTGGTTGAACTCCAAGTAATTGACGGTAATAGATGGTTATCTTAAAAATATTTTTCTACTAGTCTTTATTGGAAATAAGTTATTAAAAAATATCAGTAGTTACTGATAAACAGAAATGAAACATTTTATCATGACAACTGTTCTTTATCACTGCCCAGCCCTAGCTATAGCTTATTGACTTTCATTCTCAATGAATCACTATACCAGAAAAAAGTCAAAAAAAGTAAGAATACACTCTTTGCAACTTCATGGTACTGTTTGTGTGTGATGTCTTCAAATATCTTGTTCTCTCAAATTAAAGTCAGAAATTATAACAAATCAGTTTATTAATGACAGGTAATCAACAAATGCCAACATTTGAGAAGCTGGAACCTGAGGATGTTTATCATTTCTCATCAGTTCTTTCACCCATTGACTGAATGATATATTGACATACTATTTCATCTCTAAAATGAAGAAAATCAAGTTTTTCAGTTTCCAGCTGAGGTTGGTGATATTGATGTTCTGCTTTAGACTCAAAATTACTGTGCAGGTTTGCATCTTTGAATGTAAAGGTTCCCTCTAGATTTGCTCAAAGATACAGATTTATACAGATATTCTGTTTTTAAATATTATTTGACTCTGATGTGGTTTTCCATACAAAAGATAAATTAATTAAAATCATTTTAATTACATCTAGGCCTCTTATCATATAAAAAAAAGATCATTCATGAATATGCAAGTATTTTTCCAAAACAAAGGTTTGACTACTGTCTAGTAGATGTCTCCTACATCACTGCAAGACGATTTTCATTGTGTATGCAATGCCGCTCAAGTTTCCACAACAAACTGGACATGGACTGGCTTCCCAACTACATGTAATGTCAGAAATCTGGCCGGCAGGTTAAATACTTTAAAATCACATTCCATGTATGCATTGAGTTGATCTGAGAACAGCCATCTAGCGTCAAACTCTGAACATGCATGAGTCTGCACAGTGAACAGTGTAGCAAACTAATATTTAGCAGAACAGATTACCGAAAGAAGTTCGACTTTTACTGTGGTGCAGCATGCACACAAAGATGACACAACTCACCCGCTCTCACGGTGTCTGTCTTTATCTTTCGACTTCTTCTTCTTCTTGCTCTTTTTGTGTTTTTTAGAGCGACGGGCCTCAGAGCTATCGTCCCTCTCCTTGCTCGGATGATCAGCAGTCCTCCTGTGATTTTGATCCTCCCTGTTCAGTGCTGACTCAGATGTGGAGAGGAGAACCCGTGGTGGGAAGCCCTTGAACTTGCTTGTTTCTGACATTGTTGCAGGCAAGGAAGTCCCCTCTTTAGAAGGGTAATAGTCTCTCTCCCTGCTCCTGTCCTTCACTGCCCGGGAATCTCGGCTTTCTTTGTGCCACCTGCGCTGATTATGAGAGTCCTCGCGGTAGTAATCGTATCCCCTCCGCCCACGATCCACATCCTCCCTGGATCGTTGGCGGTAGTAGTTGTAACTGTAAGAGCTTCTGTCACGATCACGGTCTCTAGGGAGATGAACAGCTCGCTCCCATCGACGCTCAGAATCCCAGTCTCTTTTTGAGAGTTTTTGAGGAGGGGAACGATCCCTGTACGAGCGATAATTGCGGTTATCTCGGTAGTCCCGTCTCGGCCGTTCCGGGCTCCTGTCCCTGTAGTGTCTCTCCCTGTCTCTGCCAGTATCAGAGTAGAGTCTGTCTCTCTCCCTGTCTCGGGAGGATTGTCTTTCATTGACTCTATAACTGGGCTTGGACTGATGCTGCTCCTTAGTATCTGGACGTCCCTCAGTCACTGCTGATGGACCATTGCTTTGTGGTAGGTCCTTGGCTTCAATCTTGCTGATGCTAACCTTCTGTGGAGTTACAGATGGCCCACTGGTGCTTTGAGAGCAGTCTGGCTGGGTGGATAAGGCCGCAGGGTTGCCATGATGCCCAGAAGAAGCAGCAGATTCTATAGATGCAACAGAATGGGTCTTTGTAGCAGTAGCAGGAGGTGGAGAACTAACAGCCATGGGTGCTGTGTGGTGAGGCAGGGGTTCAGACAGACTTTTAGCCCTTATTTCAGGAGTAGAGAGGTGCTGGCCTTCATTAGCAGCAGGATGAATGCTCTGAGAAGAACTGGCCTGGGATGAGGAAGGAGTATGGGCCTCTTTGCTGGAAAAACAAACAACAAATGAAAGCATGTGAGCACGATGCCTAATGGGTGCAACATTGTACAGTCAATGCCAGGGCAAAAAAGTAGGTTTTTACTTAAATTATGGTCGTTTCTTCAAACTCATTACTTCATGAAGAGTTTTTTTAAACTACGTAATGTGGGTGACAGAGGAATAATTTTTTTTTTGATTTTTCCAGCTTAGAGTTAGAATGTTACACCTACTTTGGTTGACTACGGTCACTGCTTAGTCCATTAGCCGCAGGAGCCACAGAGGAGAAACCGCCATGATTACTGCCAGAGATCTGAAGAGTGCAAAAAGACCATTAGACAATGATCATTAATGTAGTCATCAAACGACAATTAAGCACATCTTCTACACATTATGAACAGTAAGCATATAATTTACCTTGTCAGAGGTGTTGTGTCCATTCACTTTGTGGTGTCCATAATGGTGTCCATTTTGGTTGGATTTAGAGACTCCATAGGTTTGTCCATTTAATCCATTGCCATTATGGTGCGCTCCTGACTCTCCATTGGTGGTTTTAGGAGAATTGCTAAAATCTCCAGTGCCATTATTTCCCTTAGGGTGAGACTTGGATAAACAGCCGTTATCCAGAGAGCCAGGGGCTTCCTGGTCTGACTCCTCTGAAGATTCTTGGCCATACGGCACCAGGAATGACGCTCCGTTCCCTCCAGTGTGGTGATCCCCGTTACTGCAAGACGTGCCATTAACATGGTTAAGTTGACGTAGAACAAAGCGAACATCTGAATGGACGTCTGAGGTAGACTGTGTGGAGGATAAAGAGCTGGAGGAGGAGCTGCTGGCAGAGGACGGCTGGCTGTAAGAGGACGAGGAGGAGGATAGGTGGTTCTGTTTGCCCTGTCCAATGAAAAATGAAAGCTTCTGCCGTTTGTCGTGGTCTGGGATCATTGTGGGCCGGCTGATTGAGTGGGAGATGGAGGAAGAAGAAGCCAGTCCATGCCCTGGTTTTCCCACCACGCTGCTGGTGCTGGGCTTGGAGCTGGTGGGATAGTCCCTCAGAGATCCATTCCCATTAACGTGGAGAGTGCTCTGAGGAGGAAAATCAGGGGTAGAAGAAGCTTTTAGGATTCAAGTCACACTGTCTACACATTTAAAATGCTAACATTCAAAAACATTTATAACACCAGGCTATGTTAAACCACTAATGTCAAAAGATTGGTAGTACCTTGGTCATGTGTGGTGGCAGTTGGGGACCAATGAAGCCAATGTTGTTGTGGTGGACGGTGGGGTTGATGCGTGGTGTTACCACCGGTCGTGGAGATGACTGGCCAGAGATACCTGGCTTATGGCTCAGGTGGGTATAGTCCCCAGTTTTTTTCATATCAGTGGATCTGATGACAACATAAAATGGACATTAACAAACGCAAGCACATCACTGGCAAAAGGCAATTTGTTGAGTAGATTCATTTTTAAAAACTGACACTGTAAAACTGCTTTTTCAACAAAATGAAAAAACAGAGGGAAATGTATTGCAGTATTTCACTGTATCTACTCTTATAAACAAGTACACTGACATTTTCACTAATACGGGAAAGAAAATTCTAAGCAAGAGGGAATGTGCCTAAGTTAACAGCTGAATTACAGTTCTGTTCAATTTTATGCACAGATTCAGAATTTAAAGTTGGTGAACTATGATTTACTCACTTGATGTAGAAAAGCGCATAGGCCTGCTGGTTGAGAACAGACCTGATGTCACTGACAGACACAGAGGAATCGTTCATCTGATACCACTGACCATTGCTTGCCTGTGAGACAGAAGAGAGTTGGGAGGTTTGACACAACAGATTCAGTTTCAGAATTGGATTTAAAGTGTTAAATGCATTCCCTGGTAATCCTTGTACATACAGCTCTGCTATAAATTCTACTTTTACAAAGCTTACGCATTTGCAGTTTTTGTTGATGTAAAAAAATTGCGTAGAATTCTGCTTTAGGTTGATTATTAAGGTCATTGTTGCCCATTGTTTGCCCATCGTGTATTTTAATGGGATTAACAAACAGGTAAAGTTTTAAATGTATGACAGTACAATACAATAATAAACATGAATTAGAAAAATCATTTTTGACATCATCAAAAACTGAAAAGCTTCATAAAAGAATATTATGTCCTTTCCTAAGTTTTTGAATACATGTGTAGTGCTCTGTATGTTCTCAGTTAAGCTCTGAGTCTGTTGAGACCTTTGTAGGAACTCATCATTCATCTCTGCTGCAGTGAGCTGTTGATGAACTGTTGAGACAAATGTGTGCGTATGTACCAGGCAACAGCAGCCTTCTGATAGATTAGAACAGTGGTTGGTAGCACTGCCAGTACCTTAATATAGCAGAAGTAGTGTCCAGCATGACAGTTGAATCCAGAGTGAACCAGTACAGCATACAGCCCGTAGAGCTGGGGCTCCCCTTGGGACTGAGACATGAAGGGCCGCAGGTCCAAGTACTCTGGATATTTCACATCCTGATGACCAGAAAACAACTGATTAATATCAAAATTAACAATAATGGCAGTACACCAGGGAGCTGTCTAAGGCCCATATGGTCTTAGTGAAAATTATAGTCCACAGTACCTTTGTGATTTTGCCTCCATTAAAGTTTGCAAAGCGTTTGAGTGAGAGGGTGAGCACATTGGAGCTGCGATGGATCGTGAATCTCTTTGAGGCTGTGACCATTTTCTTGCACCTGAGGAAAACACAGGTTTGATTAGTTTGTTGTCAAACTGATTCATAAGTAAAGAAATAACCCCTGGACCTTGCTTATCATTGCTGACTTACTTGGTGCATTTGTAGGCATTTTCATCATCCAGCTGTTCTGGCTTGACAAACTGCTCCAGAGCCTTGGAGACACTGGGAGCCGTCTGCATGGAGAGAAAAATCTATTTTAGTGTCTGGAACTGTTCTTATGAGCTCCAACAAAATCTTCAAGTAGATTTACATATTTTTATCAATACCTAGAATACATATCAGCCTTACAAATGACAATGAATGTTGTCTAATTACCTTAATTTCCAAAGTAACATCCAGAAAAGGGTCAAATGTATCTGAGACTGCTTTGCAGTTTAAACATTTAACTGCAAAACACAAAACAGTGTTATTACAGCTATGCTGTAAAACATAAACACATGGCATTACATAGAAGAGACAAATCAAGAAAACAAATCAACATTAGGAGCTTACCTCTGGACCTTAGGTACCCGCCAAATACTTGGTGAATAAAAGTGGTTGCCTGCGTTTGCCTGTCCAATCTGTCAAAAAAATTTAATGGCTCTTGTATTAACCCAACAAACAAAACTTTTACGGTTACATGGGTGTAGAAATAATAATGTCACTTTCCAGTATTTTAAACTGTCAAGTTATAAAACATTATAGCTCAAGCAGAAGTGAGAAAGAGAGCAATTAAAGCAAGAGTAATTATCTGTGAGGTAACCTGTCACTACAGAGTAAGAAACAAGTACAGACTTAGTTTCTTAAAAATCACTTTTTAAGAGTCATTGTTTAAGAACAATGAGGAAAGGCGACAGAGAAGGAAAGGACGTTTGACCTAGGCACACACCATCGTCTCTCGAGACGGACGGAGCCTACTACTATGAGAACGTCAGTAGTTAGGCCAGTGTATCTATTAAAGACACCCTGCTGTACTTTGTTGAAAATGCATGTAGGATTCATATGTGGACATGAGGCTCAAAATGGATTCCATACATTGCAGCAGAAAACATGAATGTTTCAGTGCATCTACATATTCCTTGTAGCTCAAGTTTCTTATAATATGTCATAAGCAGTGTATTATCAAACATGTGCTTAGGGTGTCTTGATAGAGCACAGAAAATATTAAAATGGATACACATTAAAGCATATGCATTGCAGACATACACCCCACTGTGTATACAAATGGCTGCGTGCTCACAAAGTTACACACACATAGAAACGCAGAAGCATGAATATAGGTAGGTATATCAATTACATGCAATGAAATAGAGACTACATAGGATTAATCCTGGAAGGTGTTTGCTTAAATAAAAAACCTTTTCTCTTACTAGAATTACTTTACTATTGTTAGTCCAAGTGAGCATGGTAGTGTAATATAAGTATATTTTTAACAGTCACACTTACTTGGTTCCAGGTAAGCAGGACTTTTGCATAGCATCCACTGTGTACCGCAGAAACTCATGAGCGTCCTCTTGGCTTCCATAGCGGAAGTGCTTTGCAATCCCTGTGTAGTAAAAAAGATGAAGCAGGGAGAGATATGAGTAAGGTAAATGATACCACCTTTAAAATGAAGCGTACACTTCTTCTACCAGCAGAATACAAACTCCTGCCAGAAGATTTCCCTCCAAAATTGAAAAGGTAAACAGTCAGACAGCGCCTCCTATCATTCATTTCAGGTACACATTTCAAACATGGATAGCTTTCATACTCTATCTTAACAGACATCCACTTACTTTTGAGCTCGTTGAGCACACCAATGGGCTTAATGACATTCCCAGAATTTGCAAAAACCTGAATGATGTGGTTTTGCATGGTGCACATCATACAGAAGCCTGGCTCATGACCTGTAGCAGAACAGATGGGCAAAACATTGATGAGTAAAATGAGATTCAGGTAAGACAGACGTTCATAGACACTGCAGAAATTATCGAGAATGGTATGATAATTATTGCATGACCGTACAATTAAAACCACCATGAAACGCTAACTTACATGTTTTGGAGTGTTCTCGCGTCAGCATGTAGTTAGCTAACGGAGGGGTGTAGGTGAGACACTGCAGAGCTGAGTTGAGGAAACAGGTGTTCCCCATGTTCTGCAGGCCTGCACCAATGCGGTGAACCTGGGTCCACTTTAGGACGAGCCGCTCTGGAGAGAATAGGACCTTCTGGGGCAAGTCAATTCCATCGGTACTGCTTATCACTGGACACACAGAGCCACAATTATTACAAAAATTTGATTCAGTGCATTTGCCAGGTCCCGGACATAAACAAATATCTGTAATGTGCAATATTGCTAAAGCAACGACATACTAGCACATGATAGATGCGCACTGGGACTTGCAGGAGTAGCTATCACTGTTACATAATGTGATTCTGACAGCTGACTGTAATATACAATGAATTGGAAAATACATGACAGAGTTTGTTCTCTCTTTTGTTTCTGCTAAACAAGTTGGGCTGCTGATCTTTATATCAAACCCCAATTGTGTCATAAGCTCAAGTGATTGATCATGTTCTCGCTTCAAAACTGGCTGGGTTATATAACTGGATGAATGAAAGCAGAATGGAAGCAGCAACACAACACCCACAAAAACAGTTGTGTCACACTCTTGTGCAAAAATAGTAGCAAAATGATTAGCTCAGTAATGCAGCTTTCACTTAATCACAAAATTTACATATAACAGTTCTCTGTTTGCAAATACAAACAATTTGGAATCAGACAAAAAAAGATCAGAAACATGTTTTGTTTTGTAAAACCAACATAATTATCTCAAGATAGTCATGTCTGCAAAGTACTGGTATTGCACCTGCATGGGAAAAATAGCTAATAGCCACAAATGCGTTTGCAGTTGGACATGTGACAACATGTGTTGAGAAACTTTTCTAAGTGTCTACTGTGTGAAGGATAAGTGGAGGATAAGACAGACAGCATCACTTGGCTAAGCCTTTGTCTGTATGCGATGGAATATGTATAACCAACCAACATCCTTTATAGTTTCATCTGAGCTTTCAAGACACATGCATTAAAAACACAGCTGATAAAAGCCCCTCACGCTTACCTTGCTCCTTGGGCCGCTCCACAGATGAGGGTGTACTGTTGTAGACAGCAGCTCCAATCGTTGGGCCCAGGCATCCTGGAGCCTTCAGCCTTGGAGAGTCACTGGGCATGGTGGAGCCCACTGCCCAGCTGCTGGAACAACTACCGTCCATCCCCACGTCTCCACTAGTGAAGGAGGATCGGTTACATCCGACTGACTCGTGGTCAGACTTTTCTGAAGATCTGTCAACTATGGTCATTGTTCATAGCTGTATTAGAGGCAGAGACACAGAAGTGTACAACTTAATGAGCTGCAGAAAATGCAAAAGATTTGCAAGTTATTGTGTACCTCATTTCTGTTCTTGACAAGTTGTTTTTATTTTTAATGTGTGTGTATGTGTGTGGGAGACCACGATAAGGAAGTGGAAGAGAGAAAAATTTAATCGTGTTGTATGTGTACATGCAATGACAATAAAAGCATTTGATTTGATGTGAACTGATTTGATTTGAAGTGAAACAAAAAAAAACACTACATATTACTCAACATTAGTTTGGATTTGTAATAATATTGATATTAATAATGAATACTTGCATAGCACTTTTCTGTGAATTTAGATGAAAAGAATTAAATGCAATAAGTAAAACATCACATAAACACTTAAATTTAAATGCACGGCGGTATACAAATTTGCCAATTTACACTGACCTCATACCACCACATTTGCCTTTCTTGAACTGGATTAGATTACTGTTTGAGAGAAGCTTTTTTTTATTTTTAATATGCGTGTACATGTGTGGGTGACTGAGATATAGAAATAGAACATTTTTCTTTTATGACAAATAGAAAATTTTACTGTACATGTAAATGCCATGACAATAAAGGAATTGTATTGGATTTGACGTGAATTGATTTATTTTGATTTGAAAATAAACTGAAAGAACATATCACTCAACACTAGTTTGGATTAATTATACATCATATTCGTATTGCACTTTTCTGTGTGTTTAATTAAAACAACTAAATGCCATAGGCAAAGTATCTTACTAACACTTTAAGTTAAACACATTGGATTATACAAATTTGCCATTTTACACTGACCTCATATCATCACCTTTGCCTTTAGTAAACTAGATTAAGTTTTTGTTCTATGGATTTTGTTTATTTTTAATGTGTGTGTATGTGTGTGCCAAAGTTAAAGAAACTGAACACTTTTTTGAAGGTTAGCTATTACTATTATTATTTCATTGCATGTATACATGCAATGACAATAAAAGCTTGTGATTTGATTTGAATTGACTTGTTTTGATCTGAAGGGAAACTGACACACATCACTCGACATTAGTTTGGAATAATTCTTCTTATAATAAAAATAAATCGCTTTTCTGTGCGATTAAAACAACTAAATGCAATTGGTAAACATCACATTAACACTCTTGGTTTTTAAGTTAAATGCATGGTAGTATACGAATTTGCCAATTTACAATGATCTCGTATTGTCACTTTTGTCTTCAGTAAATTGGATTAGATACGTTGATTAACATTCAGAGAAAAATAAAAACTTCAAATGAGCAAAGAGCAAAATACCTCTCATTCAGCGTCGGTTTGTATTTTAACACTAAACTAACTTAGCTCTTGGTCAGAGCCATAATGGTCGTCGTGCAAAATGCCCTTTAAATACCACACATCAGAAGACACGGGCAAATTTTAAAAACTATATTGCATTTGTTCAATTCTACCAACTTATGAGAAACATCACTGAAATCACTCACCACTAAGTCAATGCTAGTAGCTGATATACCCGACGGGGACAAATTTCCTGGTCGGAAGCACGTTTACAACAGCAGCTGTTCCCTCCCACCTGCTCCAACAGACTGGCTCACGTTGGCTAACAGACGGCAGCTAGGCCTTTAACACGCAGCGAAGCTAAACTTCAAGAAAACACGCACAAAATCTTCTGATATCTCTTGTAGGAGACGGAGCAAAGACTAAAACCTTCCTTTTTCTTCTAAAATTCTAGTGAACAATGAGCGGACCCGTTCAGTTCATAAATAAACAGACACCATGGAAACGGCGAACATAACACAGCTAGCAAGCGCAGCTAACATTACGTGCGGCGGCGTTCGTGCGGCAATATTGTTGCTAATGCGGCTAGCTAGCTAGCTAGCTCGGCACGATGGACGCGGGCTGACATGGCGGAGAGAAACACAGCTAAGGACTGGGACGTAGGGGAGTAGTTTATTTTTTTGGTTTCATTTCGAGGTATATTGGATTTAAAATGGGTGGGCTGTGAGTAACGGGACGTCTAGCTAGAGGAGAAAGGAGGGGCTCGACACCGGCGGCTGTGTGTGCTCACTGCGCCGCTCGCTCCGACATGACATAGACAACCGGTGTAAGACTACTACATCAAATGTGAGCGACCCGGAGCCTCTGAAATATTACGGCTACATAGTTAAAGTCAAACTCGATCGTAAAAGCAACTCGGCACTCACCTGGAATCTGTTATGAATACGTTAATAGCGGTTGTAAATCCATTCCTTATTTCCAGCGGGTGTCCGGCGGTGAACAATGACGTAGCTAATTGCCCCACGGGTACATCCGGGTACCTGCGATGAAACGACGTCTGTGATAGGCTCATTCTGCCGTTTCTCTGAGAGGAACGTGTTTCGGGAAGATCCGTCGCATGTACAAACCCCTGACCTTTGTGTACATGATGTACAGCCCACATTAAGAGCTTTATACCTATAGAGCTACTCTGCAAGTGGTCCCAGTGGCTAAAACCAGACCGCCAAACTTAAGAAATTGCTATAATTACAATAGCTATGCATAAAAAAACATTTTCTAAAGACACTGCTCTGCCCTCAAAGCCTTTACACTTTATAACTTCTGAAAATTAAACAGTGCATTACCTTTACTAATAACAAAACATATGTACAGGACAGAGAAAAAAAACTTTGAAAATGCATGCATGAAAGTACATAAGCCCTCGGAGTCGTAAAATTTAAAATGTAATTCTTGTTCTGTCCACAGTTAGTTGACAATTTGCTTAACCTCAGGACTAAAGTTGCACAAAAATACTCATAAACACTCACTGTCACTTCTACTTGTAGGTCAGCTTGGTATACATGTCATAGGTTTCAAAGCAACATCTCAAATGATCACAGATTGCTTCTTAAAAATCCCACCAGATATATCAGAAATAGGTTTATTAATCAGCTCAATGGAGCAAAAATAATTGCACTCTATTATCCAGGTATACAAGACGCACTTAAATGTTCACACACACGCATACACTCTGCTACTTGTATTGAGTCAGCAAAATAAGGTACAGCAGCGGCTGAAAAAAAATCAAGTTTTAAAAGTCTTGAGATTTTTAAGGCTCAGGTCTTGTCCAACTCAGAGAAATGAACTGTGATTTGTGAGCTCTGAAGTTGACTGATCTGTCTTCTCAGCTGAATGATCTCTTCCTCCTGCTCTTCAACCCGTCTCTGCAAACCGTGGATCACCTGATAGGGAAAAATATTTGTAAAACTGGTTGGTAATGATCATAACAAATGTCACTGCAAATGACAGCACAATTAAAACTTCCTGGAGCCAATGGAGAGTGACACCTATAATAAAAGAAAAACTGCTTTTTCTATGTAATCCTAAATTAAGTGTATTTAATTTTCTTAATTGTTTTTAGATGTGGTATATTTTAGAACAGTAATCCCAAATAATTAATTTTATACAGCACAAAAAGTTGCAAACTAAATGGAATCTATTTATTCATTCCTAAATACCGTGTCTTTACTGCAGAAGAGTTCGCTCTGTAGAAGCTGGCTGGCCGTAGGTCGAACACTGGGCTCTTTACTTGTCAGCTTCGTGATGTATTTTGATAAAACTGGCCATCTGTGGCAGAACATGTCTGGAATTTTTCCTTCTCTCAGGTCCCCAAGCGTCCGGACTCGCTCCATCTCGGTCCCAAAAGGCTGGAAAAGCTCGAGAGCCAGCACTCCAATGCTGTACATGTCTGACTGTGAGAGCAACATTGATACAGATACGGATTATATTTATGATCAGTGCAGTTGTTAACATATCACAAAGAGTAGTGAGTTTAAGTAATAAAATGTTAACATTGAGACATTATTCATAATGCATATGACTAAATTATGTCAAATGAAAACTAAAGTGCGAACTCTTGTTCTAATATGTTTACCTGTGAATCATAATGGGAGCCTTTTAGTTGTTCTGGTGCAGCATACACAAAGGTACCAACACCTGAAGTGTGAGTGGAATCTGCAAAATACACAACAAACGTCATTTAAGAGCAAATGGCGTCATCTACTGGTGATTCTGAGACATACAGTGTTATGAAAGAACAACAAGCGAACTCTTACCACAGCAGGGAGAGGTGGTGCTTTTATGGCCCTCCACTATTATGTCCCTGCAAGCCAAACCAAAGTCCCCAATCCGAACATGGCAGTCGACACCATGAAGGAAAATGTTTCTTGGCTGTGAGAAAAACAAACCAAAAACAAAGACATTACAACTAGTTCTCTTTGTGAAAAGGCCAACGGATGCACCTGAAATCAGTGTTTCATGCAATATATCAAGGGCATAAGTCAATAATTTAAGGGTTTCAGACCATCTAGCATTATATTTTTAATATACTTGAGCTATAAAGACTCTGGTGGGAAGATAGGTTCTACATAACTACATGGCAAGAGAGCTGTTTCAGAAAAAATCTGCTAAATTACTTACAGTACATCACATATAACTTCCCTATTTGAATCTACAAAATACTGTACTTCATTTCCTTCAAAAATATGGCAGAATATTAGCTGTTTGGCTTACCTAAAAGTAAAATAGTGAAGTGACACAAACACTGGAACAACAAGCTGACTACCATGAGGTATGTCACCAATCCCCCAAATTGGCCCCATATGCAGCGACAAGTTATCAGCTGTGACAGAAAGGCTGTTCATCAAAGTTAAACACGTAACCCTCAAGCCTACATGATGAAATCAGACTCAAGAGGCCAAACTCAGAAAGCAGAAGTAGGGGGTGAAAACACCAAACATGGAGAACTAGCTGTCAAGCATATCTTTAACTGACAACCCACTGAGAAATTTACATTTGGTTCCAGACACTTAATAATCAGATCTGAACCAAACGTCTCTTCTGAGAGCCTAAACAAAGAAAACAGGGAAACTGTGATGCCTGGTCATGTTAGAGGGGTACAAGACACACACAGGTAGGAGAGGTAACATTCTCAAGTTTTGCAGCCATGAATTCTACACTGCGATTATGGATGAAGACGTGAAATGCATTGAAGGCATGTTACAGAAGTATGGGAGCAACTCTCTTATTGAGATACAAGGCAATGCATCTGGGGACATTTTCTGGAAGGTAAATGCAACAACACTAGAATCTTTCAAAATTACTTGTAAGAGGTAATATATCTTTAATTTAAGCTTCACTTCACAGAAAGCAAATTAAATGTCACTTAGAATGAAAAGCATCATTTATAATATCACCAAATCATATACAAATGAGAATATACAGCAGTAACCACAAGCAGCGTAGCGATTAGCAAACTACTGTTTCTGCAATAACATGATCCTTTAATTTGTGAACTTTAAAAAATGTCAAAAGAAAATACTTTTTCTACTGTTTAGCTTCAACATAAAACTACAATATATGCATCTTATAGTTTTCAACTTTGTCTCATTTTCACTTGTCTTGTCATAGGGCTTCACTATCCTTCCGCTTCATCTGGCTGCCTCTTACAGAAGAGTTCAGAGTATGCAGAGTCTGCTGTCAGCAGGGGCAGACATTGAAAAGAGGTCTGGACAAACATCAATACTTCAGTGCTACATGAGATTTTTTGTTTTAGAAGCTGGTCAAAAAAGACTCAGCTGGGAATTTCGACAAATAGTAATGTCAGGTGTTTTTGCTAAGATCATAGATACATAGAGTTTCATCTTTGGTGACTTTTTTGTTCAAAGTGAAACCAAGTACAATAATACATGTCACTGCTTCCTTTTTTCATCGGTCACAAGCCAACACATTAACTGCCTCTTTTACAGGGACCAGCTCGGTCAAACCCCACTACACTTGGTGATAACCGGATGGCCGAGCATCCTGACCACTTGGAAAAAAACAGATTCCAAGTTCCAGACTGCTGTGATGGGCATGTGTAGGCAGGCAGAGGACTGTTTAAGGACACTTTGTGAGCATGGTGTAAACATCAATGCAAAGGTGATGAGTTTTTCCTACAGTTAATCAGTGTCTAGCCTCTTTACCAATGTCTTGTCTGTGAAATCCAACAGAAACAAAGCGTGTCCATCAAACCAGTTAGTTCACTTCCCAAATGGACCATCGATACTAAAAATCGCTACATGTTTAAAATGTAATAAAATATCCATTCTGAAAAAAACAATCACTGAGAATGAATTTCCTCTTCAAATATATTTTCAAAGGCGTGTGTGTGGGTTTTTTTTTGGTTCCTCTCTAGGTGGAGGGAGAAAGTCACCAGACAGCTCTCCACTTGTCAGTACGCTACAAGACTCTGTCTGCTGTCCAGATTCTGGTCAGCTATGGTGCTGATGTTAATGCTGTGGACAGCAGTGGGATGACACCGCTGCATATGGCTGCAGGGATCCTCCATAAGGACATTATAGCCTGCTTAATCAGGCAGGGAGCAGATATTAATATGGTTTGTATTGTTCTTCTGTTGAAAATACCACATTCACTCAAATAATGTGTGCTTTTTTCACATGTTGCTTAATTTATTATTTTATGGACAGTAAACATGATGATTCATAATTGCTCTCACTGACATTTCAATCACATGTAAAATGTTGTTTTTACCTACACAAAAAAACAAAAAATGTATTTACCTTATTTACAAGATAAAAGTCAGATTAAAACCCAGGCACACAAATTCAAGCAATTCTTCTTTTACTGTCCTCTGTGCAAAATGCTTAACAACTGTCCCACATTGAATTCATGTCATTCTATTTAAAGGGGGTGCAGCACTCTGGGAACACTCCGTTGCACTTGGCTGCCGTAGCAATGACCACAAAGTCCACTAAAACCCTAGAAGATGGCATTAGCTGCATCTCTGAGCTGCTTGAGTCGGGGGCTGAGCCCAACGCAGTGAACAAGGCAGGAATGACACCTCTACAGGAGACATGCAGCATGGGCAACAAAGAGCTGGTGGACCTGCTGCTGAGGTACGGAGCCAACATCAATAAACTGAGCAAAGCTGGGGAGAACTGTCTATTCCTGTTCCTGAACCAACGGTCTAATGTGAGGAACAGCTCTCTGCTGCTGAAACTCCTCAGTCTGACTTCCCCACTCACTGTCTACAATCAAACCGGACACCTGCCGTCAACGCTGAAACAACCATGTTTCATTAAACAGAGAGACCAGCTACTGAAAATCATTCATCAGCCAAGGAGGCTTCAGGATATTTGTAAAAGTGCCATTTATCTGAAACATGTCCAAGGCGAGGGAGAGAAATTGAAGAAACACATGCCTGAGAGGCTGTATGACTTTGTCTTCAACCACTGGGAGAATATACACAACGTCTCTTTTGTTACCGATGACAAACAGAGCTTTTTAACTAGCGTACCTGATCCTTCTCCTAGTTGACACTTGTGTGTTGATTCAATACCTCAACCCTACAAATAAAATCAATCAACCTTACCTTCAAGTCTCTGTGCATGATTCCCCTGGAGTGAATATACTCCACCCCTTCAAGTATATGTCTCAGAAGGTTGAGTGTGCGTTCGGTGTCTACACAGTCATATGGACCTTAAAATATAACAGTACAATATATTTAGTTTACAAAAATATAGTTTTTATAGCTCAGAATACCTGCCGAATCAATCACACTGAATTACATCTGTAGTTATTTCTAAATGGTGATAAACTGATAAGCAATCTGAAGTTTTGTTCTTGTTTTGTAAATAAAATATGTCCTGAAAGAAAATAAGAACTGAGTAATGTATTTAACAATTACATCTTGGGATGTGCTCTTCTTTGGGTTTGGAGTTTCTCTCAGAGATCCAGTCCTTCAGTGAGCGCTCACACAGCTGCATCTGGATGTAGAGCATCAGGTGAAACTGTACCTGCAGAGGAACCATATAGGAAAACTTTACATCAATAAGCAAGAACTCTTGTTTAATATGAAAAACCAAGAATTTTTTACTTCTACTACACAGTAACATGTGTCAGTGTTTAGATAGATGGATAGATAGATAGATAGATAGATAGATAGATAGATAGATAGATAGATAGATAGATAGATAGATAGATAGATAGATAGATAGATAGATAGATAGATAGATAGATAGATAGATAGATAGATAGATAGATAGATAGATAGATAGATAGGTGCTCAGTGTCTTATTTTATCTTTGAATGAATTATTCTAATGACTCTTTAAGGACCTACCTCTTTAGAGGGCTTTGTTACACATTTGTCAGCCCACTGCTGACACTCCTTGTCGATGCAGGAGTTGTTGTTCAGTTCGATGCTGCTTCTGCTAGACTCCTCCTCTAACAGTGCTGAATTTTCCCAACCCGTGGCAGGGCACTTGGAGCTCTGCATGGGACCTCTCTGTCCCAGAAACACACAGGGCACGTAGTTTTCTGGGATGCGATGCATCGTCTTGGGGCACACCACCTGGCCCTCCTGGGCTGAAACTAAGGCTTTGACAGAATGGTCGTCTCTTTGAGGTAGTTTGGCAGCTAAAGCAGCAGCATCTGTTGGTGCTTGACTGTGGCTTTGAAAGACTATAGAGGAGCTGAAGCTGCTGCTGTCAAGGCTCACATCAGGACTGCAAATGAAAGAGCAGAGATAGATTTAGTGAATAGAATAATGACTGTAGCATATATATCCCTGCAAAAAAGTAAAGAGTAAACAGTGCTCGAGATATCATTTTCATTCACCTGCCATGAACATTTAAATATACTACTTGTCAATATTCTTCGCAACAATGTATAATGCCATGAATAATATACATGTATGTATAAATTATCTTCCATAATATTTCTATAAAATATCTATTTATATGACAGTTATTTAATACATTGACTGATAATGAATTGAAATATATTGGAGGATTGAGGGAAACAAATAAAAATATGTAAATATGAAAATAATTTCATCTTGGTGAATTCAAATAGTCTATTCGTGTGCTTTAAGTAAATATTTTTTTGCTCTCATTTTATATTTATGTTCCTTTCTCTTATAAAATTGACAACAGAATTGATATACTGTATTTATGTGTAAATATATATGTATCAACATTTTAATTATCCACAAACCAAATGAATAATAATAATAATGCTTTCACTTATATTTTCTGGAAAATGGTTTCATCACTTGGTTTTCATATTGACAGAAAAAGATGAAACTGTGATTTATGATTTTAATCCTACCTGTTGTCTTTTCCAGGAGACTCCAGTGCAGGAAGCTTAGACTCAGGATCTGCAACAACAACAAAAAAAAAGTAGTTTATATCCAAAGTTGGTTCTCTGATCATTTACCAATCTCCGTAATTAGAACCTTTATTAATTTCATCCCAGCAGACTTGTTGCTGGGTAGTATTTAAATACCCACATGCTGCAGGCTGAACATGTTCCATCCATGCAGTATGATAGCCAACAACATTTATATGCTGTAGGCTGGACAACACTTTGACCTCCCTAAGGACCTACAGGAAAAATAACATAATCAGCTAAAGAGGGAAATCTCTGAGTTTGGGTGTAAAAAAAAGTATATTGCTCACTGATATGCTGATGGCTCACCTTCATACAGTCATCCTTTGAGACTTGTTTGATGAGAATCTTCTTCATAGCATAACATTGTCCATCCAGTTTGTTTATAACCTATAAAATGATGTCATAGATAAGATGTTTATGTTAAATTACTCAAATTTGCTCTTTAGAAGAGTTTGCAAAAGAATGGCACCAAATATTGTATGGACTAGAACAGAGTAAAATACCTTAAAAACATTTCCATATGACCCTTTTCCAAGCCTGGAGATTTCTTCAAATTCACTAAGATACCGTGATGTCTGGGCTTGAAACAGTCCCTCCTTGGGTCTGCAGGATGGCAATAAAAGATATCTTTAACAATCTAAGTTTACATATTTATGGAAGCAACGTCACATTAAAGACTACTTTAGGGAGACTCTACCTTAAAGCAGGACTGTGTGTGTTCGTGCTGAGGCCCTGCAATAAAGACAATCACAATGATCCCACAGTAAACACAACAATAAACACAGGATCAGTAACTAAATTGTAAAAGCACTATCACTACTGTACATTACTAGTAATAATAATAAAAAAACTGTAATATTATTAGTGCTGTAATATGGAAAAATACTTCTCCAAATTAAATACTTTAAGCACACTGTATCTTGCATCTCTATCTTGTACATGCCAAGTGTTATTGCAACTGCTTGTAGTTAAGACTTGTGTCATGTTGATTGTGACACAGAAATGTTACTAGGTATGACTTGGTAAGATTGATGATGTAACTTTTACAGAAAAGTGCTCCTTCAGACATAAAGCCAGCACAGTCAGATGCTGTCAGATTAATGGAAAGGAGTGCATGTCTGAAAGGGGATTCAGAAACAACTACTTGTATGCATTGTACATAATTTGCTCAAAAATGGATGGTATTCTTGCACCTACAATCCCAACAACAAAACTGACAGCATGTCTACCGCTACAGCACCTAGTGTATGGAGTACACTGTATATCATGCGTGATATGTCCAGTTACCTGTGGATACATGGAGGAGCTAGCAGCATTAAGCAGCTCAGTGAAGGCCCGGTTGTGCTGGAGTCTGACGGTGCTGAATTCATCACTTATGGCCAAAGGTGAGAGGAGGTTCATGGCAGCTAAGCGTTGGCCGATGACTATTAGAGGAGCAACAAAATCACTTCAGATCGAGCCCTTCACACAGACAGATGTAGCGCCAGAAGGCTAAACAGGTAGTGTATGCATAATTTGTCAGGCAGGTTCTCAATGTACAGTACAACATCTCAGTAAATACCTTTGAACAGTGTACGTGAGCGAGCTGGATTGCTCTCATAGACGAAGCACAAGTGTTCAAGCAGAGACCCCAGGAGAAGGTGGTTGGGGATTGCTGAGGCAAACTCTTGGATGGATGGGTAAGTCCTACCAGCCATCAGCACCTCACAATTAGTATCTGTATCCGAAGCTGAGCATATAGACAAGAAAAATACAGAAAATGAGGGAAAAAAGAAGCAGTTGTGACTTACAGTAAAAGAATTTACTCTTCTAACATTTATGCTTCTTTGTTCTTGCATAAGTTCTTACAACTTCCTCGTATGAGGCTAAAACTGAGTACTGCTGCACACACAAAAAAATGTTTACATCCACTATTTGTTCTATATGAAAATACGACTGTCTTACCTTCTTCAATAACCTTTGCTATCATTTCAACAATGTTTTTCTCTCTTAGGTCCATTTTAGAATTTGAAAACCTTTGTGTTTTGATATTAAGTACTAAAAGCTACACTCATGATTATCCCATTCAATTTCAAGGCAAAAATGAGCTCATCTTGTTTATACATAAGGGGGCGTACGCAGCAGTAATGCTTATCTGTCATGTCCAGTGAACACCAGCCCATCCACCTACAGTACACATGACCAAGCTGAGAAGAGATGTTCACTGTGGGCGGACACTGCAAGAAGGGGAAGGAGGGGCCCTCCCAGTTTCTCAGTCTCGTTTCGTCATATTGCAGGATGTCTGGAGAAGGATGACTGGACTTGTTTTAAAGCATAAATTTACACTGAACAGAGGATTTGGGTTCATCTTACATCCTGATTACAACATCTTAAATTTTGCTTATGTATTTTTTTTTGTCATCTACAATGTGGCAAACCTGGGCCATATATTACCACGGTTCAGCTTGTAAATAATAAAATCTCATGTCAGGTACTTCTTATTACCTTAAGATGCATATTAAAGCGAGGTCAGGTGGGTACTGTCACCTTCAGTTGCATATCCAACTGTATTAGATGGACTGTACTCAGGATCAAATTTAATCATAGATCTCACATGTAAAAACACTTACAGACATATTGTCAAACTGTGCCAGTCTGCTAGGCTGGAATATCTCTGCAGGAGTCTGGGGGACAGAGTCAGGCCCTCAGGGGGGTCAAGCCTATGTGCACTCAGTCTTCTATATAATGTGGTAACAGACAGCCAGTCTATCTAGCTTATCTTCTGTGCTGTCCCACATTGTGTTTGCTTTGCCTGTTATTGCTGTTTATACAAAATATAATCTTGACTAGTCCCCTCTAACAGATGCTTCCTCTGTTAGAGAAGACGCAAACCTGCCCAGAACAGAAATGATTAATTCACCTGCTCCTCACACACACTGAGCTCAGAGGGAGCTGTACTTGGTATGTATCAAGCTAAAAGGTGGTGGATTATCTATTTTAATGAGCGGGGTCACTTCTACTCATGGTCCATTCATAATTATTTTAACCCTTTTATGAGCAACATGAGTCATGCAATACCCGTTTTCGACTGAATATGGGTCACTTTTGACCCATGTTGTACTGAAGTCACATCCTTTCCCATCATGATGACTGTGACTGGTGTAAAGACATGCAATCAAGCCTGGGCATGTTTACCTCTATAGGAGAATGATGCAGTGGTACAGCCAGACCTGTTCTACAGAATGGACTGGTACAGCAAGGCTACCAGACTACTGAGCTGACTACCAGAATCAGAAGTCAGTCCTACTCTACCAGTGAAGGACTCTGACAACCAGTCGGTGGCCCACAGGGAATCAGCTCACCTATATAAGATGGTGGAAGTCAGCCACTTCAACTCTTCTCTCTAACTTCCACCTCGTTTATTTTTGTTATGACTCTACTTGTGTTAATTTCCCTCCTATTTTCGTAGGACAAACTTATTTTTAGTTGCAACTTGTGAATCTCCCTACTTTGCCCAACCTTGAGCCAGCGTTGTGACTACAAATATGGGCGTGTTTACACAACAGGAAATGCAAAGAAGATCCTCAGAGGGACAAAAATAAACTTCAACTGTAAACTGATGAATAGCACACCATTCACCTGGATGGATACTATAAAATTACACATTAACATTGCAACTATAATAACATCCTAATGATTGTCTATTCAGTTTTCTCCTGATGAGCTTAACCACATAAACAGTCTTAGACAAGTCAACGTGGATGCTTTTCAAAGTAAAAGTATTAATATCAAGGTGGACACTTCACTTTAAGTAGGAGGGGGAAAAGGGCTCAGTCACGTTGCTGTTCACATGGCCATAACTTCTTAACTACGCCCCTGCGAGATTAGAAAAGCAGGAAGGACGTCCAAACAACACTTTCACCGTTTCTAAATCTGATTGTTTATTCCATTAATGTGTCAACTGTTGTGGCCTAACGGTTAACCAACGTTTACCTCACAGAGAACCCTTAACAGCAATGGTGAGCAGCAATAAAGTTCAAGAGGAAAATCTGCTTACTGTCAAACTGGACTTCATCGTCCTCTTCGCTTGCTAAACTTAGCAGGCCACCGCTAGTGTCAGCCTCCTGCCTCCAGACGGGTTTATGGTTGCGCCGGAGCAAAAGGCTGCTGCTGCTGCCAGAACATTCCTCCGCCCGCAGCCCGGTGTCGGATGGTGAACTGTACATTTTCTATATGAGAACACTGGTGACTTGTCAAAACCAAACGCTTATTTTAAAACGCCGCCCAGTTCCTTACAGCTACCCCATAGCTGCGTCAAACTACTGTTCAAACCCCACTCTGTCAATATTTACATCGGAAAGAGAAGCTCTGTTAATAGTCCCACACGGTCCTTCAAGTCAACGGGCGGCCATGATTCAACGGCACAGGGACCGTCTGACAATGTGCCTGCTTGGATTAAAGAATAATTGACAGATAAAAAATGTTTCACCCAAAACCACGATTTAAAATCAACACAAGTGCTTTATTTTAATATGGATACAATTATACAGTTTTAAAATACTGATAGTAACTCTTTGGTAAAAAGTAGTTTTTTCGTTTTTTACAGTGTGAAATAATTGCACACACGTCCTAACACCACGCTAGGTCAAAGATTCCGGTATATTTGGTGATGAAATTTTACAAAGTTTGAGGCAACAGTTTTGTTAATACCTATTTAAATCAATGTAAGTTTTTTCGAATTGTTATTACTTTTACATTTCGTGTTCCTTATTTGTGAGGTCACATTTACACTGAACGTTTTATATTACCGTTTTAAAATAGCAAAGTGCGCAGTTTTTGCGCATGAGTGATGCTCGCGAACAACCTGCGCACTCCGCGCGGGACAGCTTCAGTTTTGTGTTTACAACGTGACGCTTTGAAGCGGATTTAGTAAAATGTTATTACTGACAATTAACGAACACGAACTAACTACGTTTGATAATGGTGACTAGTTAGTTAGTAGTTAGTCACAATTTCAGACACTGCTGAATATCATTCTCTCAAGACGAAGTGGCTTCACTGTGAAGATGTCTGATGCTTGGTAAGCTAACCGCCACGGTGTTTTGGTTTTTGCATCATGTAAATTTACAGTGTGGAACATTTACGACGTTTTACACTCAGTGTGTTCTCATGTCATGCATATTAATATGAACCTTGACATCACTTCATATACAAATCTGCAGGTTCATGTACATTGGATTCAGAAAGTATTCAGCCTCTTTAACTTTTCACACTTTGTAATAGAAATTTAATTTTAAATTAATAAAACTGCAATTTTGCCCGTCAGTCTACATTCAAATCAAATCAAATCAAATGTAATGTAATGGCCCTCAAGTCTCTTGAAGACCTTTGAGATTGTTCAGCAAAAATACCAGTAGATCAATTAAAAAAAAAAAAAACACCCCATTACAAGTCTGTATAAATAGTAGTACCTAAGTAAAAGTACATAGGTATTAGCAGGAAAATGCATTTAAAGTATTAAAGTAACAGTACTGGTTTGGTCCCTTTGACTGATTTATTATTATACATGGCACCGTTTGATTAGTTCTGATACACCACTGGTTCAGCATCATAATGCTGTTGGAGTTCCTGAAGGTGGAGCTAGTTGAAACGCCTTTGAATACAGTTTTATACACAATCTAAGGGGTAATTACATGATTATTTGAGAGGAGCAAAGAAAAAACAAAGTCTTGATACTCAGATCTGTTTTCAGTTTTTTGCCATTTTTGCTCATCTTTGATTTTTGATAAGAAATTGAATCATATGAACATTTATTGAAATAAAACCATGTGAGACCTTTAGAGGGAGGGAAAAAAGATCCCCATGTGGGGGAGCTGTTTACAACTCATAGATGTCTGAAATATGACCCTGACTACACACTACTGTTTGTAAGTCACCATAGGCTACAAAGGCTGTAAACCACTAGTTTAACATTTAACTCTGTTGGACTATAAAAGCTTGTTATAGCCTCCATTTTGTGAAAATCTTCATCTTTAGAGTAACTAAGGCTGTCATATAAATACAGTGTGTTATGAAATGCAAAATCTACTTTTGAAATGTAGTTAAGTGGAAGTATAAGGTGTTTTCTGTCCTGGCATGCAGTGTGGCTTGCAGGGCCTTATATACATGTGTGTTTTCCAAACCATGTGCAATAAATTTAATATGCAGATGATGGTCTCAAATCAAGTTCTACACACACGTCAAGCCCAAATAAAGCAAACAGGATGTACATGACCATAGTCTGGAGTGGAGTGAGAGACTTCTGTTTGAGATTTTTAATAAATTCGCTAAAATTTCTCAAAACACTTCACTTTGTCAATATGTGTTATTGAGCTTAGACTGATGGAAATTTTAACCATTTATAACATGAGTATGCAAAAAGTCAAGGCCTCTGAATAACTTCTGAATCTACTGTATATTAAGAATTTTAGAGCCATGCTGTAAACCAATCTTGCAAGCAACAATATATCTTTACCATTTAATCAGACATCACATAGTATAACTACTGTAAGTCACACAATCCTTTTGTATTCAGCATTTATCAGAAAACAAATGATGTAAGGAGCCTATCAAATCTTGGCTAGATTTTTTTCTAGTTTGCAGAACATGCATAAATCTGTTGTTTCAATATAAAGTTAGCTTAAAATAATGTTAAACATGAATTCTTTTCAGCAGCTCTGAGCCTGCTGGAGCCATCAGGGCCATTGACAAGCACTCAGTGCATCAGATCTGCTCAGGGCAAGTGGTGCTGACTTTAGCCACTGCTGTCAAAGAGCTGGTGGAGAACAGCATTGATGCAGGAGCTACTAACATTGGTAAGCAAAAAAATACATGAAGTTTTTTTCCATAGAGGGCCTCAGTTGTCTTTTAAAAAGCTGGAATATGTCATGAATTTTCTATCAGCTGATAATGTTTTGTTAAAATGACAAGATACTTTGTTTTATAATCAAATCTAATTGTAGACATCCATTTATCTTACAGTGTACACATAGAATTATATTACTTGAGAAACTAAATAAAATATGGGAAAATTAATTGAAAATGCAAATGTGTTGAAATCGAGGTCCACCTGGAACCAGCTTAGCTCAATGCTCTCTAGTCTCTCTCTTACAGTTCAGGTTTTCACTGAACTGTAAAGGATTTATATGTAATATGTGATTTAAAACAAAACTATTGCATATGATTGCTTCTCATTGCTGTGTTCTACTCCAATTTTTACGTGCTACAGATGTAAAGCTGAAGGAGTGTGGAGCTGAACAAGTGGAGGTGTCAGACAATGGCAAAGGCGTAGAGGAGGCTAACTTTGAAGGACTGAGTAAGTGTCAGCTACATATATCTACTATGTGAGGCCAGTATAGGCTTTTTCATGAAGGAAAATATGTTCTGTCTGCCACACAGCTCTGAAGCATCACACTTCAAAGCTAAGGGATTTCTCTGATCTCATCCACGTGGAAACATTTGGCTTTAGAGGTGAAGCTCTCAGCTCTTTATGCGCTCTGAGGTAAAACACTTCAACAGCCACATCTACTCTGCACATAAAGCTAAACTATTTGTCACCTCATCAGCTAATGTTTGTTCTCATTGCAGTGGCCTAAGTGTGGTTACGTGCCACGAGTCCAGCCAGGTGGGCACCAAGCTTGTGTTTGACCACAAAGGCCACCTAGTGCAGCGATCACCTCATCCCCGACAGCAAGGAACCACAGTCAGCCTGCAGCAGCTCTTCTCCACGCTGCCTGTCAGACATAAGGAGTTCCAGCGTAATATCAAGAAGGTCAGACATCAACATGCCATCAAGTTTCTGCAGGCTTCAGCCCCAAGCACCGAGTTTTTCTGGTGCAACTGTTTGTACTGTTCATGTCACCTTGTTGTGACTTTACAGTTGATTATTCATAATAGTTCATATTTGTATATGGGAGAAGTGACGCTTTTATTTTCTGCTCAGTTAAGTTAGATTTCAGAGCTTTCTCGACTTTGCAATCGGATTTTTATACCGCAAATGGAACCTAGTAGATGCCAGGAGGTTAGAAAAACCAGATTAATTCACATAAAAATGGAAATGGTTCCCAGTAATGCAACACAGTGAAGCAGCAAGAACATACACAAACAGTTCTGCAGTAAAATCATTCTCTCAGAGCATAAAATATCTTCTTTTGTATGTGGATATTTTTTTAAATGGACATTTTGATAGCAGAATTTACTACTTTAGAGCTAATCTGTAGCTAATTTGACTGCTAATGTCATTTGGTTTTTAATCCCAAATATGTAATTAGTTGTTTTCTGTTTGACTGTGTTTTCAGGAGTATGCCAAAATGATCCATGTCCTGCAGTCGTACTGTATCATCTCTACAGGAGTGCGAATCACCTGCTCCAACCAAAATGGGCAGGGAAAACGCAGCACAGTCCTCAGCACCAGTGGCAGCCAAAGTATGAGGGACAGCATTGGGGCCATATTTGGACCAAAACAGGTGAGAACACTCTTTCTCTTGACTTTATGGGGTGACCCATCCTTTTTTTTCCAAATTATTTCCATTAACTATGCAAAACTGTATTGCTTTTTTCCTGATACAACCAGACCACAACAGATTCTTTCCAGTTTCAAGAAAAATGTACTATTGTTGACATTTTATTTTGTATTTGCTAATTTGTCATTTCATTTTCCATGCTTTGACGTTGGCTGTGCGTCTTGCAGCTACAGAGTCTTCTACCTTTTCAACAAGTGTCTCCTACAGAAAACATTATCGAAGAATATGGACTCCAGAATGCTGATCTACCCAAACAGCTTTATTCGTGAGTAACACCATTTCGTGGACGTCTTGTATTCCTTCTTTAAGCAGAATTTTTGT
The DNA here is from genome assembly GCF_022539595.1 of Amphiprion ocellaris. Taxonomy (NCBI): domain Eukaryota; kingdom Metazoa; phylum Chordata; class Actinopteri; family Pomacentridae; genus Amphiprion; species Amphiprion ocellaris. The sequence goes on from NC_072783.1 coordinate 21,644,456, forward strand.
TCTAGTTCAATTTTTAAAAACGAAAAACTGCTTTGGCAGCATCACAGGGTTCGTGTCTCGAGGTGACCACGGTGTTGGGAGAAGCGCCACAGACAGGCAGTTCTTTTTCATTAACAACCGGCCATGTGACCCCCTTAAGGTAATTCATGTCAAGTGCATTAATCAGGAAGTGTCTGGATTCATGTTTACCAGTTAACTTGTGGCTATTCCCACTTTGCAGGTGACCAAAGTTGTGAATGAAGTATATCATATGTATAACAGACATCAGTATCCATTTGTTGCCTTGAACATAGCCGTTGCCTCAGGTGAGAAAAACTATCAAAGTGATAGCATTTGAATCACACATGATTTTCTGTACCACATCAGTGTCTTTGTGTTGTGCTTTCAGAGTGCGTGGACGTAAACGTCACACCAGATAAACGTCAGATTTTCCTTCAGGAGGAGAAGCTCTTGCTGGCTATTCTAAAAACCTCCCTCATCTCTATGTATGAGGCTGGAGTCAATAAGATCAACCTGAACTATACGCCTCTACCTAGCACCAGTAAGAACACATCTATTTCTAGGGAATAATTCCTTTTTCATTGCGGTGCTTTTATTTTGACTAATGTCGTACTTTTTTCTAGATGCAGCATCTGCGTCTGAACAGAGTCAAGCCGTCCCATCTCATGAGAACACAGCAGAACCTGGAGAGGACACCCACACGGCGACTCCTAGTCAAAAGACATCCATGAACCTCGCTGGCCTCAAAGCTGCCTTTTCAAGCTACTGCAGCTCCACTTCTGGGAGCAAGTCAAGTTCAGGAAAAGCTTCCAACAGTGGCCCAACGCAGAAAACACTACAGTCTTTTTTTAAGGATTCTGTAAAACCTTCTACCTGCAGCCCGAGTATGAAATCTCCATCCAAACCTGCAAGAGAGCTCACTAAAGCCTCTCCAGTGGGGAGGTCAGTATTAGATGGGTTTAGGTATGGAAGTGTCTCATGCGCTGATACAGATTCTGAAAAAGACAGTGCTGTGTCTAGTTGTGATGTTGGTGTTACTATGACAACACCAGAAGAGGTGATAGACAGCTCCAGTGTGAAAAATGAAACATTCAAAGAAGCATCAGAAAAAAGTGACACTGTACCCGAAGACACAGACTTAGAGACTGAAGCGTTCATTTCTAATCAGGACACTACTGTGAGCCCAGAGGCTAAGAGAGCCAGGAAGGAGAACCCACATTTTCCTGCAGAACAAAAATCCAGCACTTTTTCAAACAGTTTTGAGGAGTCCTCCTCAATAGTAGATGCTCCAGTCTGCCTACAGAGGAGGACGGTGCCTCTCCAGTTCTCTTTCCAAGAGCTGGCAGGAAGGATGAGGAGGTTACGGGAGCAGCAGAAACAGAGAGCTGGTGAGGAGCTACAATACAGGCGCTTCAGGGCGAAGATCAACCCCGGAGATAACCAAAGTGCAGAAGAAGAGCTCAAGAAAGAGATCAGGTAGGATTTTACTTCTGTAACTATAGCTGACTGAACTTACTTAATGTTGGAGTGTAATTTCCAGAACAGTAAATTATCGACATTCCCTACAGCAAAGACATGTTTAAAGAAATGGAGATCATCGGTCAGTTTAACCTGGGCTTCATCATCACTAAACTCAACTCGGACATCTTCATGATCGACCAGCATGCCACGGATGAGAAATACAACTTTGAGATGCTACAGCAGCACACTGTGCTCCAAGGACAGAAACTCATTGTGTAAGAATCTAAATCTGTACATAAAAAAAATGTGTTGGACTGTTTTGATTGGCCTTCTCTGAGTGATTTGTGTTTTTTTGTTCATGTTTGCAGCCCGCAGAAGCTTCACCTCACCGCAGTCAGTGAGAATGTCCTCATAGAAAACATTGAGATTTTCCAAAAGAATGGATTTGAATTTCTGGTCGATGAGGACGGTACGACCTTTTAAGCAGATTTCTGATTTTAGCTCAAGTTCAAAGTAATTATGTCCAATTTCAATATGTTCCATTGTGACTGCAGCTCAGGTAATGGAGAGAGTTAAGCTGGTGTCGCTGCCCACCAGTAAAAACTGGACATTTGGCCCAGCTGACATCGAAGAGCTGATCTTCATGCTGAGTGACAGTCCAGGGGTCATGTGCCGACCATCCAGAGTCAGACAGATGTTCGCCTCCAGAGCTTGTCGGAAATCAGTAAGTTCATATCCATATAAGCTCACTTTCAAGTATGAAGTATCAGTGTTTCACCTAAAGCTGGGAGTCAGCAGGTGTCATTATATTTCCACCTTTGTCCTTAGTGGATATGGGATTTTACAAATGTTTTGTGTTCCTTGCTGTTTAGACAAACTATAAATCACTTATTTTGTACAGTACTGCATTTAGTTACACAAAAATATATACAACTCTTACAGCTTTTGTTTTTTTGTCAGACATTTGTTTTTCCAACAATTCCTTGTACTTTGAAAAAAAGTGTAAATAGCATGTGCATTTTAATTATAATCATTAATGTAATTGTGTTATAATGTAGTAGTAGTTTGTACTAATTTCAGTTAATGCATATTGCCATTACCATTTGCCAATTAATTGTAATAGTGTACTGAAATAAGTGGAAAAAAACTAAAGTTACAAAACTAAAACTTTAGTTGTTATGTTAAGTTTTTGTAATTTGTAGGGTTCTTCTTAGAATTATTGCTACCCCATAAAGGTTATATTTAGCACCAAAGGAAAATCATCAGTGCCATAATAGTAAAGATTGGTTATAACACTTGATATTCAAGTTTTTGTGACCAATTTAGTTAGTTGTAGTTTCATTTACTCTAGCACAATAAACATTTTTGTTTTTCAACAGGTCAGCTCATGCGTATTCTTCCACATCGTCAACGCCCAATAGCCCATTCTGAGCCAGGAAAAGCATGATTTGCAATTTCAAATGTGAAAGCATTGTGGTGGCCTTTTAAATATCTGCCAGTTTAGCTATAAAGATTGCCATATTTTTATGAAATGTGATGACATTTTTGTTGTTTTTACTTGCGTCCATCCTCAGGTGATGATCGGCACTGCTTTGAGCGTCAGCGAGATGAAGAAACTCGTGGTTCACATGGGACAGATTGAGCATCCATGGAACTGTCCTCACGGCAGACCGACCATGAGACACCTCGCCAACCTGGACATCATCTCACAGGACTGACCCTGAAGGCACCATCTGACAATCTTATGCTGGCTTGATATAACTGGAGTGTGCCTTTGATCCAGTTAATTTCTGTCAAACTTCACCCTTGCTTATGCTGTAATACACTAGTGACTCGTGCTGTATATATGTATGGTTCAAATGCTTACTGATGACTGTTTATCTTTTAGTATCGGTTTAGATATGTTTTGATTTTATTAGATTTTTGGCATAACATTTTTTTTAAAATTTGACATCAAATCAAGTAGGAAATAAACAAGATATTGAAAAAAATTGATTCAGTTCTTGTCATTGAATTTTAAAACGCTTGTTTACGGTATAGCGCTTTTTGGCTGACTAAGGCTGCCGTAGGTATCAGTGTCCGTCGCGGTTGCCATGGAGAAGTTCCTGCTCCGAGCTGCTTGCACGTTAGATACAGACGCAACAAAATGACAACGGAGGTGGAAACGAAGACAACGGCGATAGAAAATGATAAGCAGACAAAATGGGGAGCGTCAGAGACAGCGGAAGAAAGAAAAAGTAAAAAGTTGGTGAGCCGCGCTGAAAGTTTAAATCTTCAACTGAAGGTTCGACCTGACGGTGATGAGCAGCCCGGGAATGATGGCGTCTCTGAACCCCCCGGACTTTTTACCTTAGCTGTACAGAGGTAAATTATTGCACAAGACACGAATTAGCTGGATAAATATATTTTAGAGCATTCACATGCAAGTTATAGTCAATCTAAAGTATATTTTGAAAATATTTGTACTAAAGTATTTAAATTATTTGCTACCTACTACTTCAGCTCCACTACATTCAGAGGGAAATGTTGTGCTTCTCCACCACTACTTTCAGCTGTAGCTACTTTACTGCACATTAGGACTTTAAAAACCTATTTGGATAAAATGATTGATAAGAAATACAATAAAATGTAAAATAAATTGAGCCATCTGACAGTGTCTAAAATGGACACATTCAGCTTTGTCTCAGTCAGCCATAATATTTAAATACTGCTTGCCTGTTCATTTAGTAATAATAATCCAGTAATGTAACTGTTGTAGAAATTCTACGAAAAATGCAAAGATGAAGTGTCTATCAAAGGTACTTAATGGAATAAACCATACATATGCATGCTGAACTCATGTCTTTTAAAGTTCCATCACAATAGTATGTAAGATACAACAATAACAGAGCACATTTTGGTGTATGATGGATACTTTGATACCATTAAGTAGTAGTAGTTTTGATGATTGTGCTTTTACTTAAAGTTTGGAATGTAGGGCTTTTACTTGTAACCTAGTATTTTTAAATAGTGGCATTGCTACTTAAGTAAAAAATCTCAACATTTCTTCCACCGCTGCCTAAATCTAGTTAATAATGAATTTTGTGGATGGCTAAATGTACATAAATCTTGGTGTCTCACTGACAGATACGAAGGAGAAACCTGTGAGGGGCAGTTTCATGGAGAAGGTGTTGCTTTTTTTAAAGGAGGCCATATGTACAAGGTATATGTTGGCTAGTGAAATGGGAAATAACTACAGACACAAACTAAATTTTGGGGTTTTTTTTATTCCTCGACTGCTCCAGAAGAAGAGAGCAGCGTTAACATATATTTGGAGTGATTTTTGGTCTATTCTCATAAATGCAGGAAATTCGTTTATCCGATAACTTCAATGCATAAACACTTCAATGCATAAACCTCTAAATTTTAAGTGCACAAATTCTCTAAGGCACAACCCTTTAGTACATAAACCATCTAGTGCATAACTCTTTCACTGCATAACATTTCAGTGCATAAAGTTATCAGTCTAAGTGCATAAACAACTGCAGTGGTTGTTCCTAATGAAATAAAATAAAACAAACAAAATACACACAACCACACAGTTAACAAACCACTGGTTATCAGTAACAGAAACAGTTAATAAAATGAGTTAGTATACAGTTTGCATATACTCACAGAAATCTTTAAGCTAGCTGAGCTAGTTCACATACACACATCGCGGCAGGACATAAAACGCCGTTTCCCTCAGTCTTTGTCAGTCAAGCATCACCACATCGGTACTCCGGGAAAAGTCCACCATGCGTCGGTCTGTTTTTCTTCCTGCTTTCTCTGTATCGCTTCATGTCCTGCTTCCCGCGGTTGATTCTACAACCCGCACAGGGCACAGCGCCTCCTCGTGGCCAAAATTGCGAGTTGTCAGTATTCCACTTTGCTACATATAATTGTTAATAAAAGCACATATTTGACTGTTGTAATATAAAAACTGCGTACTTTAATAAATGAACAACGCTGCTGTCAAACTTGAATTTATGCTCCTGTGGAATACAGACACAAATATGTTCTGCCAAGTTTTAAAAAGTGTATTTCATGTAAACTATATCAATGTCATTGCTTTGTTTCGGTTAAGGGCATGTTTTCTAAAGGACTTATGGATGGACATGGTCTCTTCACACAGGCAACTGGAATAAAATATCAGGTACCACTAACAAGATATTATGTCAACTTTAATGACTGTAAATTTTACTGAAACTTATTTAAGTATTTTTCAAAGTATTTCTCAATAACCCATGTGTGTAGCATTTCTAAACCTGCATCTTGTGTGTACACAAAATAAAATGTGGCTGAATAAATTGTAAGTTTAATTTGTATCGCATATTTCATACACAGTTGAACTCAGTGTACTTTATAAGAAAGAACACAAAAACATTACACCAATAAGACAGAAAACACAAATACTCATTCAGTCACACACACAATGTACACACACATACAAAAAATACACTTATTTAAACCTTCAGTTCTATTCCCAGGCACAGAGACACAACTAACTACTAAAAGCCTGAGTGGAAAGAAAGGCTTGGAGACTGCTATTAAAACAAGATACAGTTGCAGATGGATCTCAGTTTATCAGACAGTTTGTTCTAGAAAACAGCACTACAATAACAAAATGGACCTTCACTTGATGTAGTTTTAATTTTAAGTGCATTACGAGATACACATTTGATTATATGAGAGATCTGATGAGCAGTGAGCAGGCAATAAATGATAACATTAGGTGCTAAGCAGGTTGCATACGTGTTCTCCGCAATATGTTGCATTGAATGTTTCCTGTGCAACAGGGGGAATTTGTTTCCAATAAGCCCATGGGCCAGGGCACCTACACATGGCCAGATGGCAGCAGTTATACGGGGGAAGTCTACAACGGTATACGACATGGGATTGGAACCTACAAATGTCCCAAAAACAATGAGTCTTACAGAGGGCAGTGGAATCAGGGCAAAAGACATGGAAAAGTATGATCAGCCATTTTTCTAAGAGTATTTTTTTGAAGAATGTAGTTGTCTCTTTTAAATTGTTTATGTCTTTGTTAGGGTACAGCGTATTACAACGAAGATAAGACCTCTTGGTACAAAGGAGACTGGGTGAAGAACAACAGAGAAGGATGGGGAGTGAGATGGTCTGTATGAACTACGTACATCTTCTAATCTAAAGCCTGAGCTGCATTTGAACTACCTGAAGATGACATATATTTGTTAACAGCTACCCCTCTGGTAACATTTACTCTGGCGAGTGGAAGAACGACCTGAGACATGGAGAGGGAGCAATGAAGTGGCTGAAACAAGGACAGGAGTATGTTGGTACCTGGCAGGATGGAGTCCAGGTATGAAAGCATCACACAACAACATAGCATGTTATCCAGGAGCGTAGCTTCTTTTATTCAGTTAAACCAGATTAATGTTTTTGTTGTGAATCACACAAGCTCTCCTCTCTGGCAGCATGGTCGAGGCACACATGTCTGGATCCTGAAGCGAGCGGAGGAATCCCAGTATTTCCAGAGCAATCATTACAAGGGGGACTTTATTCATGGTCAGAGGCACGGACAGGGAACCTTTTACTATGCTAGTGGTGCAATCTACGAAGGAGAATGGAGGAACTGTAAAAAACATGGGCAGGTGATCAATTATGCAGTATTACCTCTGAGTATCAATCTATCAAAAAATATTTTACACACAAGTTACTCTTTTCCACCTACCTCATGGCGCTACATCACATTCCTTGAATAAATAGGAATTTGTACGGTATCACCAGAAGAGGGCAGAGCCAATGTTTAAGACAAGAAAAGCACTCAGAGAGCACAGTACTCTGCCAAGGCTGTTCATTTGCCCATATGGCATTTTTTTTCCTAGAAATGCAGCATTTGTTTATTAGTTATTGATGATCAAAAATCACAGGAACGTATAATGTGGCCATTTAATATAGATGTACCCACAAACAAAATGACATTGCACTGAGCACAGGTGTGTGTTCTGCATGTGTAAGTTATGTACGGATACCAAATCGCGTGACCTAAATATGTAAATTGTTCCTTGTATCATTTCGAACGGGTAAGTCCTGATAAATTCGCAGCGGTCGATTTGTAGTAGGATCGCAATCATGTGATTGTCAGCAGGCAGCTGATGTAGTGTTCACTTGTTGTCATAGTTACAGTGACACCATGCAGCTATCTCACAATGACACAGAAATCTTTAACAAATCTGTGGATCCAGACTATAAGCCACATCACCTCCAAAATCTAATGAGCTGGTTCTTGTGTCATTTCTGACTTTATCTGTAAATTTCTTCCAAATCCGTTAATCTGTTTTTGAATAATGTCGGGCACAAAGGAACTAACAGACGGATAGACAAACATACGCTGATCGTCAAATAACTCCGCCGTGTTCCTTGGCAGAGAAAAAATAATATCCATTTGACTGTATTTTAAATGTAGTTTTCCCTAAAGATGCTTAGATTTACTAGCTAAAAAATGAGATATTATAACCAAATGACAAAGAGCAAATTCTGGATCTTACTTTGGTGTGTTAGCCAGATCCAAACACAAGTAGATGTGCTTGAAATGGTTTGATGTGTCAGCATAAATGTGTTCTCATAATTTCCAAATTTCATGCGCACTGTTTCACAAAAAACACTGTTGTTAGTTTTCAAAGTTCCTCCATCAAATCTGAAGCAGCTATTAGTGATATTTTGTTTACAACTTCATAGCGTCCTTTGAATGTACAGATAAAGCCGTAGATAGCAACAGTATATAAACAAAATTATGTTTCAGGCACTTTCCTAAAATGTCTGGTGGATTTCTTTTCTGGGAATTATTTATAGATTTCAGGCGCTCCATTTTACATTAATGCCAAATAGGGTGTTAAAAGCAGTTAAAATTGGTTTTTAATAATGTATTAAAAGTGCATTATAAACAGCAAAATAAACCCTATTTCAAAGTCATAGCCCATCTTCATCAGCAATGAGAAACTGTGCTGCAGGGCATTCTAACATGGATCCATCCATGACACTGAAAGAAGAGTCCTTATGTTTGTGCTTTTTGTCACTTTTTTACTTATCACATTTATAGTGATCTAATCTTGATGTAACACGTATAAATTATTCTAATAACGTCTGTACTATGTGATCCAAAGGGCAAATTCACTTTCACTGATGGTCGTGTATTTGAAGGAGAGTTTGTGGACGATCAGATGATAACTCCCAGCCTGAGAACTCCCACTCCCTTCGGTAAAAAGTGTTTGTTGGCATATTCAAAATGCTTTAGGAGATAAGTAGCAATATTACAGTTTGAAATCCTTCTGTTTCTCATTACAGGTGCATTTCTTCTGTCAGATAGTCACTCATCTACACTAGGACCAGACATGGCTCTGAGCATTGAGTGTCTTCTGGACAAAATCCCTGAGAGAAAGCGTGACACTGAGCGCACACAGGTCAGGTCTCGCCACAAACATATGATCTTTGTACTACATCCTTATTTTGACCCCCGTTCATAATAATGTGGCTCATGTGTAACAGGTGGAGTTTGTGGTGCTGAGGCAGGACATCCATCTGAGGTCTATCTATAGCTTCTACAGCAGACTTGGCTGTGTTCGCTCCCCGGACAACACCTTCCTGCTGTCCCGCCTGCAGCTCTGGCGGCTGCTCAAAGACTGTAACATCCACCATCATGGTATTACTCTGACACAGATAGACCGTTTTATCAGAGGTGAGAGCGACTGCCACTCAACATCTCCTTATATGCAGGACAAGACAATGACAGCTTCATAGCAACATGGTCTTGAAGGCTTTGATGCTAAAGTCCGATGCTTTTCACCCTTTGTGTTTCAGAGGATGCCGGTTTAGTAGAGATTCATTCTCCTTTCACCCCCATCCTGCTTCGTAATCTCCTCAGCTGTCTGGTGATTGTGGCCTACCACATCTACCATAAAGGCATGATGTAAGCAATGAAACCTGTTCCAACACAGAATCACCAGTCGATTTAAAAGCTGTGTGAAGCTGAAGTGGTGTTGGAGGTTTCTCAAACCATAAATGAACTAGAGTGACATTTTAAGTGCCATGTTTGCACTGAAGAAAACATTAAGGGCACTCAGAAGAACCAAATCAATTTTGAATATAAACTTTTCTATCCTCAATAATTCACTTTAAGTAATTAAACATACTTTCTCCTCTATTTTCAGTTCACAAAAGAACCTTCTGGCTGCCTGCTTATCCAGACTGTTGACAGATGACATCCTTCCCAATGCAAAGAATGTAAAAGGTGGTGCCTTTATTCTAGATACGCATGTATGTACAGACAGTGTAGGTACCAAATTAGTAATTTCATTTAGAACAGCATTAGTTTATGAAGGCCACAGAGTCAAGTTGAGCCCACAATTCCAACACATCACCTGATATGTTGATGTCAATGCCAACCCACTACAGCTGACGGCTTACTTCATTACTATTTACACATCCAATTCACAAATTACACAGTATGCTATTTTACTTTCTTATCCTCTCTGTTTCGTACCCAAATGCTGTGTCTGACTTAATCAATGTCATCTCTGTTGTGATTGATGTCCGCTCAATCCTGTACCCTTGGAGGTCTTTGCAGCTGCTGTGCAAAATGGTCATGGACAATAACAACTGTGGCACAAATTCCAGGTCGTCAACAGTTTGCACGTCCCTTTACTTGTCTAATGTTTTCTCCGTGTTTTGTCAGAGATGACACAGTTGCACAAAGTGACACAACATTTGACACCCCTTGCTTGGCTTTATGTTATGTATTATTTGCAATGCTTAATAATTTCCACTGTGTTGATTCAGGCTTCCTGTTTAGGCAGGCAGACCTTCCAGTGGTGGCTTTGAACTACATGAAGAGGTGCTGGGAAGTCTACCAGGCTTACTGCAGGGTCAGAACAGGCTCCACAGATGACCTGACTATGACCTGCCGACACCTGCTGTGGATGTTTAAGGTGCAACACACTGTAGTACGAACAGCAACATGCAGATCATTCAGTGCAATTTATTAACTTCCAAAAAATGGCCAAATGTTATCATCATCTCAGCGTAAGTTCAGTGAAATTAAGTAGAAGTTGAATAGATGTCTAGATCACACCTAGTCACAGCCATAATGTCTTTTCAGTGGCTATATGTTTAAATATACGACAAAAACGATGTTATTTACCATATTTAACATGTGCAATGTATTATATACACTAGACCTGAACAGGAATTGAACCTGCAACCTTGACATTTTTATATAGTGCATCTCTGGACATTTACTGGCATTTTGGTGACACAAGTATGTAACAATGTGTGGAGTAACACTGTGCTATATCTAGCCTTGACATAACTGCATAGAGGTGGCAATTCTAATTATTTTAACACATAATGTAGACTTTAGTTCGATATTGCCATTTGTTTATGTGGTATATATACACTACCGTTCAAACCCAGCCACTTTCATGCTTTCCATGAAAACTCACATTTTTATTCATGTGCTAACATAACTGCACAAGGGTTTTCTATTCATCAATGAGCCTTTCAACACCATTAGCTAACACAATGTAGCATTAGAACACAGGAGTGATGGTTGCTGGAAATGTTCCTCTGTACTGCTATGTAGATATTCCATTAAAAATCAGCCCTTTCCAGATAGAATAGTCATTTACCACATTAACAATGTCTAGAATGTATTTCTGATTAATTTAATGGCATCTTCATTGAAAACAACGCTTTTCTTTCAAAAGAAAGTACATTTCTAAGTGACTCCAAACTTTTGAATGCTAGTGTCTATTACATAATACAGGAATAAACTGGTTAGGCTGAAAGTGGTCTATATTTAGCCAGAGATATTCAGGCAATATGAGAGCTATGATGCAGCCGTGACGCTGAAGTTGAGCCTAATGATCAGTGGACATCAAATGCATCTAGTTCATCTTTCAGCTGAGCACATTTCATAAAAACATGTAAAGACACTGTGTTGAATAATGTATTGTAACCTCTGCTAGGATCTCCAACTACTGGACCATAACCTGACCACAGCGAAGCTGATGGACATCATCACTGCAGAGAGCTGTGACCCCAGCAACCGATCCTCCTGTCTGGATCTGGAGGTCAGACTGTAGCGTTTACACCAGCGAACTCATCCATCATTTGTCAGTAGTGGATGAAAGATTAGAACTGATCTGTCTACTGTTTTTAGTATTCCTTCCTCCTTTCTGTATCACATATGTTGTCATCTCACTCTTCCTATGCAGATTACATTCCTGGAGTTTTTTGAGGTACTTCTAGGCTGTGCAGAAGTGAAATGCCAGCATTTTTCTGAAGTTCTGGAGGAGGACGGACCCCTGTTGAGGTCTGACTCTGAGGCCATGACGTATCAACCAGAGACGGAGGCCAGTGAGGAGATGATGAATGCTACAATCAGTACTTCTCAATCGGTCGGTCAAATCTTTTCTCAAATCTCCTATGACATCTGTACCAATTTTATGTAAAACATGTGGCCCTTCCAGCAGACAATGACTTAGTTTTAGATATTACAGAAATTCTGCACAAGGAAGAAAAACACGAGTGAATTTTCAGATGTTTTTCTATTCAGGTGGCAGCTGCAGTGAATTAACATATCACTTAAGTCATTACTAAAATATTTCCAGAGCCAAGTCAACAGTGGTTGTCTAAGTACTGTTTTCACTGAAAAAATAAACGAAACTGCAATGCACCAATATGATTATTTTCAGTCAACATGAAAAAAATCCACCCATCACCTATACACTGCTTAATCCTCTGGATGGAGTCTATCCCAGCTGAATTAGGGCGTAGGCAGGGGACACCCACAGAGAGACAAACAAGCACACACATTTACACCTACAGACAATTTAGAATTATCAATTGGCCTGAGCATTTTTTTGGATTGTGGGAGGAGCCAGAGAATAATATACAATCTTGTTTTTTATTCTAGTCAGATGATTCAACTGCTCAGCACGTGGGAAGTCAAGATACCAAGACAAACCTCACTGAGGCATCGTCATCTGCAGGTTTGGTTACATTACACATGTACAGTATGTTCTTTGACATACAAATATACCGAGTACGTATGTGTAAATTTATGAGTGAAAAAAGAGACTTCAATCAGTGCTGGCTAGTATATGCTTCTAAGAAAATTCTGAGATATTAAATTTACTGGACTGACCCTAAAGTTGTAGTCATGCACACTGCTCATACTGACAGACTGTGTATTTACTCATAAGTAATTATTTCACTTTTTGATCACATTAAATCAGATGTAATTGTTCTATAAAAACAAACTATAATTGTATTTATACAGATAGACCACAAATTAAAAGGAACATGTTTCAAAATGTGTCACCACCCCAATTTACTATGAAGTAACTCAGTCACAATTTCAACACTTCTAGAACACACAGAAGACCACAGTGAAGGGAACGACGTGCAGATCAGTAGAATGGAGAGTAAAAACCAGGAAGTGGAGCTCAGGAGCCAGACAGTGCATCAGTTCTTTAACCACATCTTCTTCCAAGCATTTGACCATCACCAGTTAGTGACCAGAATTATAGAAGAAGAGAAACACTGCCAGGAGGCCCAGAGATGCATCGCTCTGTCCAACGCCCAGCAAACAGCCAGGTAGAACGCTTACATGAAGTTCTTGCTAAGATTTTTCAGTCAGCATTTAGTACATCACTGCTTGTGAGATTTAGTCAGCTACAGGGCTGGTTTTGTTCTTCCAAAAGGACAATCTTTTTATTTTCACCTGAAACAACTTCTAAATTTAAAAAAAAGAAATGAGATGTGTTGACATGTAGAAATGTTCTGAGGTTTTACTATATTATATTGAATCTGACTTAAATCAGTTTTAAATTTGTATTGGGAATTTATCTTGGCATAAACAATGCCAGCAGATGGCATTTATTGCTCTCCCTCTCTGTAGGTTTCTTGGACGTAGATTGTCACTGCACTTCTCCCAAATCATTTTTCTGCCGTTCCTTCACTGACATTTTTATATTTTAATGCAATGAACCATGTAGTGCTCAGTGCTATACTGTGTTGTGTTGTAGGGAGAAAGGGCAATAGGAGAAAGACAAATGACACAGGATGATAAAGATGCAGCAATATGAGCAGCCGAGAAACTTGATGAACACAGGATGAAACCGACTAGTCTGAACCTGTACCATCCTCAGTCTGAAAACTAACAAAATACAATCTGTAATAAAGGTATTAAGTGTACTGCTGATTTGTGTATGGATAAAAATGAAGAGCAATGAATGTTTCCTGGTTGTGACTAGAACTTTAATATAAACTTTATATGGAGACAAAACTATTTTCTTGTAATCTAAAAATGAACTTCAAAAGAGAGCCAGATTTTTTTAGTGAGTAATATAGGTTGTCAATACACATCAAAGTTGAACACCTGAAAAACAATCTCTCAGCTACATGTTAGGAGGGGTGAAGACCATGAGCTCACTCGGACAGACAGACTGGCGTATCCTGTCGTTCAGGTCCGGGGTGAAGAGGAGCAGGGCAGACTCTGCTGTCTGGACCTAAAATGACAGAAAATTCAGAGTTTTAGGCAGTGATAGGAATAAAAGTAATAATTAAGAGCCTAGTTAATTCATCCACATGGATCTAAAAGCTGATCAGTGGAAGCAAAGAAATGAAAAGTGGAAAAACTTTGACCTGTGGTGACTGAAGAGAAAACATTGAAGACACCGCTGGCAGTGCTGTGGTGACAGTGAGAGGGAACACAAGTGAGTGAAACACAGGAAATCGTGCACTTTGTTACAGTGTGTTTATTCCCTTGCAATCAGGAAAGCACAACATTTTATCTAAAAGCTACAATGTGCAGGTCTGAGATTTAGGACTCAATGTTTTTTTTAAATCATTAGCAGACTTGTATTAGTTCTATCCCCCAAATCCTTAAATATTTTTGTTTACTTCAAATGATTTTTTATATAGAAATCCTGCCTACTGCAGCTTCAACATCCATTAGTGGTTAAGGTATAAAGCCCAAGTGTACAGTGTGTCCATGCACAGTATGGACATCAGTCATACCTGGCTCTTGCTGAGTAAGCAGGTCCTCGGTCACACCTCTGGGACTCTCCATCTCTACATCTACTGCCATGGGTGATGATGTCTCTGTGTCAACCATCTCCCTTGGTGACAGGCTGCCTCTCAGGGAGGGCTGGAGGTAGCGTTCAAAGTCTAATCCAGCAATTTCCTACAATTACAAGAGAAAATGTTGCTCATTGTATAGCCAGAGAAAAAAAGTCATCATATGAGGCAGAGAGTTTAGGATTTGAACTAGCAAAACCTGAAAGATGGTTTACCTCAACAACTGAGCTGTCTGGTGTGTGACACACAGACTGCTGGGTCTCCACTGGGCCCTGCACTGCAGGAGAGGAGATGATGTTGGGGGAAGAGAGGGGAGGCTGGCTGGGAGTTACACAAGGTGTCAACATGAAGCTCAGAGCTGATGAGGGCTCAGGAGCCTGGGATACAGGAGGAGGTGTTTTGCATGGAAAGAGGGAAAGCCTTGGAGAATTGTGGATATTAGCATCAGCAGCTTCAGCTGGTTTGTCATTCTCTTCGACTACAGCAGTGGTTGGAAACAAACAAATGGGCATGCTCGGTTCAGACACACAAGCAGGAGCTTCCGGTGTGGAGAGCGTTTCTGACTGTTCTGCAGGGATCCCATCGGGCTGAGTGTCATCTGAAAGCACTTCCTTGACAGGTGAGAAACAAAGAGAGGTGTTCACAGTGTCCTTTCTACTCTGGGATGGCTGAGCAGTGCCACGCTGAGACTTTGATGCTGGGGTTTCTTGGAGAGTAAGGCGGAGGTGTGCAGGAGTTTGGACGGGCTGAGCAGGAGAAGCATGAACAGGAGTCTGAGCCAATGCAAGAGATCGTCGAGTGACTCTTCTGGGTGAGAGATATGTGGAGCAGGGAGAGGCCTGAGGTAGCACAGCAGCACTCAGACGGCTGGATCGCCTAACTGAACCTACAATATGTACAACATGATTAATGGACCAAATCCATTCAAGCAGCATAGAAAAAGGCGAAAGGCAAACACAAATACATGACATAAAAGCAATGCCTTTGACAAGCTGCTATTTTTGTCCCACCTGATGGTTTGACTGGGCTCTCCACCTGGAAGAAGCCTCCATCAAAGACCACTGTGTCCAGCCTTTGGGCCCCTGCTTGGTGTTGTGGTTCTTCAGAGCTCAGGATGGGGTTGTCCTCAGTGTTAGCAGCATCTTTGGCTGCTTTCTCTGCCTCAGCCGCCTGCTGTTTGGCTTTCATGGCTGCTTTCACGGCAGCTAGGCGAGACTTGGCTGCTGCTTTGGTTCCTGTTGTCTTGGGAGGGGCAGTTTGTGGTTTCTATTGAAGGGACAAGACAGACAATGTGCTTGGTAAATGGTTAACCAAACCTTTTATAAAACAAGAAAGCTGTTTTCTCAAATAGAAGCTTTTATATACAAGTGCTCATGTTGTTGGGGATTATCGAAATGACAACCACAACTGAAAATGAGACAGCGCTGCAGGGCCGCTGTCAACCGAAGAAAATCTTGGTCGACTGAAATCATACCTAGATTTTAACCAACTGATTGATCACTGGAGAAAAAAACTGAACAAAACGCTGTTATTTCTAGATTAACTAAATTAAATTGACTGCACTGTACTTGCAAGCCTTACTAGCCAAAATAAACAAACATAAAAAGCTAGAATTTGCTGCATTATAAATAATTTTAACCTGGTTATTTTATACTGAAATGATAACAAACTTGGAGCAGACTAGCATACACTACACATATTCATGTGTTCTGAAAGTGGAACTCTATCTTCTGGTGAACCAGCAGAAAAACTACAGAGAAATGTAGCACAGACAAGTTATGCTAATGTAGATGATCTGTCATCTTGGTTGTTGAGTTGTGATATGAAAACTGCCGGTTATAAGATTTACACTCAAGTTTTTGGCAACTCTGATGACTTTAACATGTCAATTACTTTGACTAACTGAACATTTACTCAGAGCAAATGTTCAGTTAAACTTTAAAAAAGTTAGATTTTCTCCATTAGGTTGAGAAAGTTTGAAGTTGTGAAAATGCAGGGATATTCACAAGTAGTCTATGTCTCCCACCATCACCAATAAATAATCCTGGATTCTTTGGCTGAATGACAGCATATTGACCAACCAATCAACCCGCTGACCTGGAGACCACCACCCTACAGCACTGTATGATCTTACAAACTGAAAATCACACCAGATTATGTCTGTGTACACAGCACTGTGATATTATTAGTGAAAGACAATTTACCTTCACTACTTTCCTCTGTCGTGGTGGAGGTTTGTGCTCCTCCACCCAACCTCGACCTTCTGCTTCTTTGAGAGCATCAAACTTCTTGTTGACATCCTCTACCTGAAAGACGCCAAAAGTACAAAATATGGTTGTCTTCTCTGCATGTATTTAGTTAACTGAAATAATTCTGTCTCTCTCAAATGTGGTACTCGCCTGGTAATAAACCATGTCCCAGAATCCTTGTAAGTCAGTGCACGTGGTGATCTTCTCTCCTCGGCCGAACTCACAGTCGTCTACCAGACCACTGAACTGGTTAAAACGCTCTTTCATCAGCAGCCTTGCTTGGCCAACCGCTGTACGCATTCGGTCTCTCACTAAACACACAGAAGACAAACAGTGTCATTTTCCCTCAGTTACAAAGATCATCATTCTTGATAGAACCATAAAATATAATCCCATATCAAGACATCACTCTGCCTATAATAGAAGATACACTCACTTTCTTCTGGGATAGACTCATCCTCCACTTTAGACTCCCACTGGAGAGACAGAGTGGTCAGTCTGTCTGTCTCGTTGGCAATTTCCGATCTGAAAAACGATCAAGAAACAATCATTTAAATTAGCTACATAATTAATTCTGATTAAAACTACACAATGTCTAACTAGAAAGATAAAAAAACAAAAGGTCTGACACCTGAAGTACGGTACATCATGCTTAGATTCTAGTGGACTTCCTGGAGTCGGGGGTGCTGCTGGGGGAGACGTACGAGGAGGGGATTTAGGGGGAGAGGGTTCACTCGTCTCAGTTTGAGGCTCATCACTGAACTGGGGGGCTGGTGGAAGACTGAAACTGGAGCTGGATAGGAAAAGTCACAGCACGGCACTTAGATCACAAACGTAAATTTGTTTATTGTACACATATTCTTAGAAGGAACACAGACAGACCTTGGTGTGAGGAAGGCGTCTGCTGAGCGAGGAGTGAGAGGGTCGAACTTGAAGGATGACAAACCAGCAGGAGCCTGGAAGACATAACCCTCTGGAGCAAACGAAGACAAAGAGGACGGAGCCTCGATGGGATCTGCAGCAGGAGCTGATTCGGCTGGAGGTTGGTCCACCATCATGTCTTCCTCCTCAGAGCAGGGTGTGGGATTGGGAGGTGTTTTCTTTGGCTCCTCCATCTCAGGCTCCTTTGGTTTGGGCTCCTGCACATGACAGGAACAGCAAACTGGTTGGTTTCCAAGTTACTTCATGGCAGTTTTAACATGCCGCATGTAACGCAGAAATGCTCACCTCGGAGACAGCAGGGTGGCCAGAGTTGCTGACAGCTGCTGTATAATAAAAGGAGATACACAAAAGTGAATTAAAACAAGCGCTCATGTTCACAAGGGAAGAGTAACACTGAACACTTTCTAAAATTGTGTTTTTTGTTGTCAATATATACCAATACCTTTACAGGTCCTTTCTCCACCAGATGGGGGGGCCACAGGTTTACCATTTGCTCTGCTCCTTGTGGTTCTGACATCTGAGGGCAGGAAGAGGCATTTAGAATATTTTCAAGTTTTGCAAACATCTTACCCTCTATTTGTTTTCTGCAGTTTCTCCAAACAATTAAAGAACTGCTGACACTACAGCTTAGTGCTGCGCCACTCAACCTGCAGCTTATTATCAGCTGTAAATACATATTTTTCCGCTTTTAATGGAGACAAATCGTTTCTGACATGCTGCCACCAGAGGGTGATATGTTTAACCTACTGACAACAGGCAGGTAAGTGTTGCACTTGAGGGACTGTACCAGTTGGTGGCGGTGATGCACCAATAGGTTGTTTGCTAATCTCCAAAAAAACTCAAAAGAAGTCTAATCCTTGGAGAATTCATGGCTGCTGCTGCTGCCAAAGTTAACTGCTAGTTGTGTGATGAACACAGGACGTTTCAGCAGTCATGGGAGGAAGAAATTGTTTTAGTGGAGGTAAATAACAAGCCAGTGTGCCTTCTTTGCCAGAAAAATCCATTTCAATACATACAAATCTCCACTGTCACAGGTCAGGGTTGCCTATTGAGGCACAATTTCTGTGAATAATGCACACCTACAAGTGATTTAATTTCATTTGGTTATACTTAATGGCTCAAAAAAAAAGATCAACTAAACGGCTCTGTTTTACAGTGGTTGGTTTTTAGCCACTTTTTTGTCATCTATGTGCAAGAGTTAATTTTTACTTTATTTTTTAGAGTAGCAGGCCAATTTATATTTATAAGCAATCTCTTAATTTACTTACTTTTTTGGAATAAGGCCTACTTAGTTTTCTGATGTAATATAGAACATTTCTTTTTACAGTCTGAAACATTACTTGTCTGTGTTACAAAAGAAGAAATGTGCCAATATGCACATTATGTATATTCACCATTCTGCGATTTACTGCAGTGGCAGTCATTTTGTTCATTTTTTGTGAATAAAGCCTCATTTTGTAATTTGATATCTATGACAATCTTTTTGTCTAATGACATCTGGCCTTTTGCTTTTTACCAAGGGAAATAAAGAAAATAGCCACAAACAGATCTATAAGGCTAAGTATAATATTCAGTCAACAAAATCTTATTTTACTTTTATAAAAGCCTTCTACTGTAGTGCATTTAAATTATTTTATTATTGACTATTACCTTGATTATTTAATGTCTTTCATATGATTCAGTCATATTAAATCATTAAATCTTTAGGCTGCGGCCCACGCAAACAGAGATATTTTTCTATGTGGCCCATGAGCGATGTTAAGTTGAGTAGCCCTGGTTAGTGTGTACCTGCAGGCTTGTCCTTAATCACTGGAGCTGCTGGAACAGGAGGCCTGTTGGCTGATCTGGTTGAGAGAGCTCGCACAACAGGTTCCACTATGGTAGAAGCATGAAACAGAGACACACATTGAGATGTAAATACTTAAACATAGTCTAGTTATGCACAAGATTTCTCCCTCTTATTAGTTACCTGCACAAACTTTGGTCTTGGTTATAGTTGGTGCAGGTTTGACAGAAGCTACCCGGGTCCTGGTTGATCTTTCCACAGCAGGTTGTACTAAAGGCAGAGTAGAAAGTATTACCTCAGACACACTACTTTCAGTTAATTGTATGCTGTATTTTAAATAAAGGGATATCCAGCTAATTTACCTCTCTTTGCCACAGTATTTGGATCCTGTATCTTCAGAGGCTGAAGAAAAACAATGGAACAAAGTATTAATTAGCTTTTCATTTAAGGGTTAACAGGACAACAGAATTAAGAATTTAATAGAAAGTAGTACTTTTTGCACTGTCGGTGGCTGTTTCATTGAACGGGTGACTCTGGTACTCTGGGATGGAGCCACGTTCACCTTTTTCTGAAAGACAGTCATCATTACAACTGTACCCAAACATAAAGGGCTATCTTTTGGTCATCGCTCACGTAATCACATCTAAAACAGTAAAAATAAAGACAGTAGGGAAGAGGTGTAGTTCACAAACAACTTTGCAATTCATCGTATAAACTAGTGTTTTGATGACTCTTCCCTCACCTCCTTGGCTCTGGTTGAGGCGACTGGAACAGCAGGCAGTGAGACAAGGGCAATGGTGTCCTTTGGGTGATACAGGCCAGTCTTAAAGACACCTTTACGCTCCTTTTCTCTCTTTTCCTTTTCTTTCTCAAGAGCCTTTCGCTCTTTCCAGCGCTCAAGTTGTTTGATCCGTTCTTCTACTGCCTTACCTGTGGAGACGTGCAGAGAGAAGTACGAATTATGAGCAAATTTGAAGCTAGAGTACCTTGATGATTACACAAGTTACTGTCTATTTTAAGTTTTGAAAACAAATGTGAAACATAAGTGCCTTATTGTAAATGTGTTCAGGGTTGTGTTTTAGAGTTGTAGCTGTGAAACTGATAAGTTAAATCGTACTTTTAGCAGGATTTGCTTTGTTCTGCGTCTTCTCAAGAATGGTTGACATGTTGGCTACTGCAATGGAGGCATCCAGAGAAGACATTTCCAGCTCTTGAAGCTTAGCCAGCTGCCTGCGCGTGTTCACAGTTCGTTCTCGGTTTTCCTTCTGGGACTGAGACCTTCTACGGGACATTTTCACCCTCAGCATTGACACACTGGTGTCCCTCTGCCGCAGGTGAGAAAATCGAGACTCCATGTTCAGGTACCTGGAAGAACATGAAATTATTTATTATATAGGCCCACTGCATATGACAATTACTAGAACTGCTGAGAAACGTGCACCAGCAGTTATACAAATTGGCAGAAAAATTAGCAACTAATGTAAAAATGATCTATATAAGAATGAGAGGATTTCAAAGTGGAGTTGCTCAATTCCAAACATATTCACATCTCTTTTGTACAATGCTCAGCTAAAAGTACTCAACTGGCAATCTTACTGTCAATGTATACCACTTACTCATTTACTTAAGAAGGAAGGCTGTGATTTCCCCAGTTTGCAGTTACACCTAAATAAAATCCAATACTAATACACAACAGTCAGCAAGTGTTATCAGAGCTACACACTAAGTGCATCTAGTTTAACCTGGTAACAGACTGGTACAATTAACACGACAACAGAAGCTACTTTTCTTTGGTTACTGTTAACCACGACTGAATAATCTGTGAACACTCCCAAGTCAACATAACACGTTGTTCCTCATTCTGTCCAGTCACATATATTTGCGTAAATGGAGCAGAATTACAAAAATGAGGATAGGCTGGCTTTATTTTTGCCCTGAAAGATTCGTCTGTAACTTAAGTTAGCTAACAGGTTGACCTTATTTGAATTAAAATAAAAATAAATAAAGCGTACCTCAGAAAAAAAGGTGGAACATGTTAGGTTGAAACACCTACTACATAGTGTTTAATTATCTTGTCAAAACTTTCTCTGGAAAATGTACTCAACATTTAACTTAACGTAGTGGTCGTTTACGTTAAGCTGAGATATGTTCACGAAGGTCCATATAATAAATTCACGTCGACTACTGACAGTAAATAGTAGCTTGCTGTCTTTAAATGCGACTTAGCTGAAAACTATAATAAGCAGAGCTAGTACAGGTTCATATTTTAACAACAAAATAAG
The DNA here is from genome assembly GCF_022539595.1 of Amphiprion ocellaris. Taxonomy (NCBI): domain Eukaryota; kingdom Metazoa; phylum Chordata; class Actinopteri; family Pomacentridae; genus Amphiprion; species Amphiprion ocellaris. The sequence goes on from NC_072783.1 coordinate 21,666,316, forward strand.
CTCAACTGATTTAACCAAAGCTCGTTCCGTAGCTCGCTAACTGCACACACTGTTGACAAGAAGCTACAACTAAAGCTAGCTGTTTCGTAAGTAACCGACGGCCTAAACCGGACAGAAAACATATAATGGCATGTTTATCTTACCTTGTTCTTCTCCTTTAAAAAAAAAAAGTACGTTAAAAACAACTTTTTTGAAGCAGACACTAAAAAAAAAAAAGACCCCGACTACACAACGGACACGCAAAGCTGCCTGAAAAACACAACAATCATGGCGGGTGACTTTTTGAAATTTGTCTCAGGTGCCGCGGATTGGCTGACAGTCAGACAGATCGTGTGAGCGCTGATTGGCTGTTTTTCTTCTTCGTCGGATTATTTTTTGTAGCGCTGCCACTCATTCGTCTGAAGTGTAAATTTAAAGATTTTCTGCTCTTTCTTCTTGTACTTAATTTTGTCTTGGCAAAAGAAAAAGCAGACATTTAACTAGAGTTGCATCAAATAACTGATTAATCAATTAGCTGCCAGTTATCAAATTAATTGCTAACTATTTTGATAACTGAGAAATCTGTTGAATAATTCTTTGAAGTAAAAAAGGTCGTAAGTCTCTAGATCCATCTTTAACTTGAATATTTTCTGATTTCTTTCCTATTCTGTGACAGCAGACTTAATATTTAATATTAAGTAATGAATAAAACAAGACATTTGAGAATGCCATCTTGGGGTTTAGGAAACACTGAAAACATTTTCACTATTGTCTGACATTTTGTAGTCCAAATAATTGACCAATTATTCAAGAAAATAATCAACAGATTAAATGACTCTGAAAGTAGCATTAATTGCAGCCCTACTTGTAACCAACTCATTATAGGCTGGGAAGCAGTTCAAATTCAGCTAAAAACTCTTTGGAGTGTTTGAGAGATTAATTTAGGTTTCTAGTATTATTGCATAACATATTACGCGATTGTGCTCCCTCACAATAATTCAGTAATTATGTTTTTCCCATAAAACATACAATAACAGGCACCACACAAGTAAACAATGGATACATTCGCTTACCTAATGCATTTAGCAAATCACCAGAGGTAAAAACTCGCCACACCTCATCATTTTCACATATTAAAGCTAAAAGTGTAAGAACATATCCAACAGATTTCAGAAACATATAATCCAAAACATACATACATTTAAATTAAAAGACATTCTGCACACCAAGTAAAATCACTTCTTAATTTATTTAAAGTTAGCACAGTTGTGTACAAACCATAATACTTTTGAAATGGTCATCAAATGAAACTACAGTAAACAGTTCTGGGCATGTCAGTTTTTTAAATTAATTTGAGACATTTCATGATGCGTTCATTAAAAAAATGCACCAACAAACTGTAATGTGAAGAAAATTGTTACAAATAAAACAGTTAACAAAATTCTACAAGTATGTACAAAGAAAATGAAAGAAAGTAAAGTACATGTACAGTCCAAATTTTAATTTTTACATTTATTTATGACAGAAAATTACAATTTTCATAGGTTAAATTAAAAATAACTTGGTGAGAAAGCTTTTCATTATTATTGTGTATTTTACAATGCAATTATTGCATTACGCTGATGCTGTCATGATACCCTGCAACGCTGACAGTTCTTAGTGTAGTCTCTATCTGTGCGCTTCATCAGTCCAAGAAGAATATATTGTTGAACTGCGTCGCACAAAGCCTCTTGACTTCCTCTGTAGTAGACCAAAAAAAGGTGCATTAAGGTTCAAGTAGAGATCATAAGTAGATTGTTTATTCTGAAGGTAATGACATAAATTACTCATCGTCAGGTGGTGGAGACATACCGTTGACTTCGATCAGATTGGCGTTCTTCTGATTCAGGATCACATACAGCTCTCTCTGGTCTGACTTCTTGCCGACTACCCAGTAGTCTGTCATAGCTTTTACAATTATTTCCTCATCTTCATCAACTCTGTGAGACAGAATAGAGAATAAAGGCGACTATTACATTTATAGCTGTTTTGTTTCGTGCTGTCTGCATTTCAAAGAGCCCATATTATACTTTTTGGGCATTTTGTTTTTCTTTAGCTTGGTATAGCTGTTTTTTTGTACTTGTAAGATGTCTGTAAACTTAGACAGCCCAAAGTCCACACCTAAAGGAGCAAAACACTGCTCCTTACCTGCCTGAAACTCATGCTTCGAAGTCCTGGGGTCTCTTCTGTTACTTACACTACTAGTCAAAAATTTAGATACACCTTCTCATTTAATGGCTTTTCTTTATTTCCATGATTATTTACATTGTAGTTTCTCACTGAAGGCATCAAAACTATGAATGAACACATGGAATTATGTAGTAAACAAAAAGATGTGAAATATTTCAAAACAAACACACCTCCAGGCTGTGTAAGGACTATTTGACCTAGAAGAAGGGTGATGGAGTGCTGCGTCACATGACCTGGCCTCCACAGTCACATGACCTAAACCCAAGCCAGATGGTTTGGGATGAGATGGACCACAGAGTGAAGGCAAAAGAGCCAACAAGTGCTCAGCATCTCTGTGAACTCCTTCAAGACTGTTGGGAAACCATTTGAGGTGACTACCTCATGAAGCTCATCCACAGAATCCCAAGAGTGTGAAAAGCAGTAATTCATAGTTTTGATGTCTTCAGTGAGAATCTACAATGTAAATAGTCATGAAAACAATAAAAAAAACATTAAATGAGAAGGTGTGTCCAAATTTTTGACTAGTAGTGTATGTTACCATGTAACATATTTGCATAACGCCTGTATAACTGCTAGTTCGGCACACCATCAAACAAAAAATGAGCAGCTTCCTCATAATAATCCACCATTATTTTCTCGCTAGAGCTGCTTCTGCTAGGGCTACATCTCTCTAGCTGTACTTATAGAGCTGGAGCAATGGTATGTAACAGATGTTGCCTCCCTTTATTGGGACCAGTTGATCAACCAGAGCAGACTGGACATTTTGGTAAGACGTGTTAAGGAGGTGCAGCAGCAATGTCCACAATGAGAAAAATAAAAGTGTTTTTGAACATTAAAGCATGCTGAGATGTTCTATTAACCACTAAAAATACAATTATAAACCTGTTTTTGTTCATATATGGGCTCTTTAAGAGTATTTTTAGTAAAGCAGATCACAAAATGCCACTTTAAAAATCCTATAATTTTATACTTTTAAAATGTGTCAGGAATTACTTTTTACAAGAAATTGCACATTAAAACATAGCAGAGACCCACAGATAATCGCCTAAATGTGACATTAAATTACATAAATAGCATTGCAAGTATGTTTTCAGTGCACCAACAAGGTCACATGACAAACAGCCTCTACACAATATCTGTACAAAAAGAGGAAATGATCTTGATACTCTAAATAAATGCTATGAATGCTTGCACCACTGTATGTCCCACAGACTGAGAATGAGACTTTCACATGACTACAGTCTCATGACTGCTTCAAAAGATAGAAAGTGAGTTTACAAAGACCCTAGGAGCATCATACCATGTAAAAATGACATTTCTACAGTTTCAGTGTTCTCTGCTGTACCTGGCAAAGTCGCAGTTGATGTCTCCCAGGATCTTCATGAGGTCAGGATGGACAGAGGTGAGACAAACACTGGCTGTCTTCCTCATATGGATGGTGCTCTTCTCCGCCAGGTTCATGTGGTTAAAGTAGATGAACTTAAACTGGGGCTCTTTCTCTGGCCTGAATTGAATTTGAAAAAAAAAAAAACCAGAAGAACATGTAAAAAAAAACAAAAAAAATGTACGAAACAAAAAGTGAGCAGAACATCTTTAGTCACCTCTAAGGTTACATAAATCTACAGATATTTTACCAATCAAAAAACGGGGATTCAGGTTTCAACAAGACACTGACGGGTTCTAAGAGGTGCTTTTAAAGCAGCAGAGGAGAAGTTTGACCAGATGGGGAGGAAAGTAACATCTTGCTTCTGCATTTTATTATTAAAATTGGAGCTGTGGTTTCTATGTAATTCAGCGTGAGGCCAACAATGTGGGGCGCCCGGATAGCTCAAATGGTTGAGCGGGTGACCCACGAACAGCGGCTAGTCCCCGATGCAGTGGCCTGGGTTCGATTACCGCTCATGGCCCTTTACGGCATGTCTTCCCCCTACTTTCCTGTCTGTCTACACTGTACCTATCTAATAAAGGCCAAAAAAATTACTTAAAAAATAATATGAGTGTGGGTCTCTCTGGGCCAGTGTATTCTCTAAACACACATTATTAATAAATGACACAGTAAGCCAAATCACTTTGGATGATAATATCCATCACAGAGCAAGATATGCATTTTAATTAAGTCTACTCTATTGTCCACCCACATTAAAGCGAGATGAGGACACAGTTCTGACCACAGATTACCTGGAAACTGTACTGTGATTACATCTCTGGAAGTGTGTGTGAAATACATTCAAAAGGGCCACACAACTGATGTTTATCTGTGATGTGTGTAATTATTTACTGTTCTACAAGGTCAAATCGGGATACGGGCCCGAATGCCAGCTGAGGAATTTGGAGCAGCATTATTTATTCAGTGGATTCTTCACTAGGGTGATTAAAAAGCAGCCCATCAAATTGTCTGGGCCAGGGAGCTCAGTCTTGGATTACAGGCCAGGACGTATCTGAAGCTAACTGCTGGGGTTAAAGGAGCGCCGACCAGGATGCCAGTCCTTAAAGCTGCACTGATTGAGTTACCCCTAAGTAGGGCCATGATGATATCCAATGATATTAGAGTCTCGTCTATCACTGCCAGCCAGGCAGAGTTAATACAAAGGACTGAATGCAAACTGGTGACAAACGACAAGCCTACTGTAAACACCAAGGACACACAGTGGTCAACTTTCTACTGAAGCTTATAGTCGCATGTCACCGATACACTGAGTTCGCATTATTACACTGGTTAACTATTTGGTTTATAATTAATTTGAAGATTTTATTGATTAAACTCTTCATTCTCCAGGAGAATCCGCTGATTTTTCCTACAACTACATTGAAGTTACCTTAAAACAACATGTTTCTTTTACTAGTTGCTACTTTGCTCATTTTGAATTACTAAAGTTTTCCCTCTGATTCTTGTTAATAGTCTAGAAACTGTTTTCCTGAAGATGGAGCACTGAAATGAACAATTAATTGATAAGGCTTCAAAAGAACTGCAGACAAAAAAATGATAACAATCATGAGTTGCTGCAATAATTAGAAAAGAAGCAGCAGATATGGGGAGTGAGAGAGGGAAAACACAAGACAAGTATTATTCAGTTTGTATGCAAACATTTGGGCACAAAGTAAGCCTTTCTTCAAATGTTGGGTCCTTTTGGGGAAGAGTGCTCTGAACAGATGAATGTAAAGTTGAACTTTGCAGCAAATGTGCTTGGTTACGAAGCACTGACTTACTAGGGTGTCAAACTTTTTGTAAATGCCAAAATTAGTGCTTCATTGCTTTAATGTTTTTAAAAAAAAAAAAAAAAAAAAAGGCAGATTTTAACACCATTTTCCAAAATCAACAAAATGTAGCTCAGGGGTGCACACAAGTGTATTTAAACCAATGAAACGAAGGCTACACACTGTGCAGCAGCTGCACTTTCTGCACCTCATACCGCAAGAACCTTATGATGCTTCTGTAATTTATAAAGGGAATTAAAATCGCGCCCTGAGTTATCAGTGAAGAGATGCTGACACGACTATAGAATCGCTCAGTTGTGCTGACAAAAGCAGGAGCATCTTCACAGGGTGGCAAGTTATAAGTCAGGAAAGTGGTGGATTGTCAACTAACCCTGATATCCTGCGGTTAATGGTGAACTGTTCACATATATCAGACGCCAGCAAGGTCAGCTGAGGGCCCACCAGGCCGTCCAGCTGTTCACAGAAGTCCCTCGTCAGCTCCACAGACGCTGGAAAGAGATGGAGGTGAAAAGGGATATCAGTCATTATAGGGTGCAAAGTGAAGAAAATGTAGTATTTTGGCTGCAAATGAGCAGCCAAAATGCTGGACAATAACAAAATAATGCCATTTCTTTTAAGGAATCAACCAGGAAAAGGGAAATGAAAGTCAGCTCCATCATATATGTGACATGGGTGGACACTCACCACTGATCATAAAACAAGCTGCAGCGCTCATCGCCTGGAAAGATCAGATTTAAAGCGCAGGTTAAATGCAGAATCAAGGTCAAACAGGTTCGAGATTAAATTAATGTGATGATAAGCATCGTGGCACGTACTTCACCACTTTAATATTCAGCTGACTAATCCCGGAAGTCCAGATCGTTTGATAGAACAGCAAAATATTTCATCCTAAATCTATTGTTCACGAACAAAAAGTCAAATCCTCGAGTCACAGATTATGAGAATCATCCTAAAAAATGATCGACCCCTGGCTTATTTTAATATACTGGAAAATCTCCTGCGTGAATGAGTGAAGGGAAACAGCATCATATTTACACCACTGTACCTTGTAAACAATCAGATGCAGCTCCTCATAGCCGTCCTCTGCAGTGACAAATATTTTAGGAAATCGGAATTTGGCCTCTGGATCTTTAAGGTTGGTTGGTCCTGTCAAAAACCTGAGAGAACAGGTGATATTACAGCTGGGTTAATATTCACAGTATGGAAGTGAAAGTCAAAGGTGGTGGGCGCACCGATTCATTACAAAATAAGACTAAAAATCAGACTGGAATTTCAGCTGCATGATATTGAAAAAGAAAAATGAGAATGTGATATTTTTCTTTTCACCAACATATATTCTGCTGTGAAAAAAAATCAGGGATTTTCATGAGATGATTTTGAATAAATCTGTTTGGTAAGAATTAATCATTCTGGAATGATTAGTGCAATTTTGTATGAGACGTCTGCATAGAAAAAGAAGAATAATTTTAGAAAGGGTGAAAAAAGCAGTTTTACACATTGTAAATGGCAAAGACATGAAAAACATTTTTTGTTTAAGATAGCATTCAGATTTGGCTTTGCACTCATCATACAAAGCTTTGTGGTGTGGATTAATCCGATTGAACAAATTAGTTGTATTGCCTCGTATAGCATGACAGAGAAATTATTTTTGGTCAACAACATCCTTTCTGGAGCTAAAATATTTCCATTAAACTAATGTTGTGTTCCTGTTTGTGACCAAATCTTCCTTTGAAGCGTTGGTCTCTTGCTTCTCATTCATTTTGCTGTGCAAATGTGAAGCCTGCATGTCAGCAAGCTTTGTGTCTATAAAGGTTTAAAAAAAAAAAAAAGAATCCTTAATTCAGAGTAAATTATGACACACTTCAATTTAAAATTTTTCAAGGAAAAGTATAACCATGTGAGTTTTCTTTCTGTCAAGAAGCTAATAAAATTGTACCACAGTGAGTTACCTCAATGCACTTTGTTGGCATGTGAATATTGTACATGAACATATTGCAGTGTCAATGCTGAAAACTGCAACATTGGTAAAAAACAAAGAAGTCTGAAGGATGGTAAAAATGCAAACATTGAGACTGCCCTGCTAGTGCTGTTGGTTTAAACGTCTCGGGGTGATTGAACATAAGTGCTGTCGGTAAAGTTGAACAGTATGGATACACTCTGGACATTTTCCCAGCATCAGCGTTACTGATTGTCATTTGCTTTACAACCAAATACCTGTTAAACTCCTGACATTTCTCATCACCCTCAGCTGTATTCTGCTGTTACTGTTAAGCGGTAATTTGAAAATAAAGCATGTAACGTGGCATTGTATCATTAGAATTTAGCTGAAAGTTGTGCTGAGTTCTTCTGACAGTTGAAATTTGAGTCTTGTGGTGGCCATCTAAAGTGAACAGTGGTCAAAAACATCTTGGGGCTGCAATTACCAATGATTTTTATGAGCATTATAACTGCTAATCACCTAATGCATTCATGATCTACGAAATATCTGAAAATAGTCAATTATCCAGCAGAGTTTCCTTGAAGCCGAGACGCCGTGTTCAAATCTCATCTTTAGTTTCACCAACAATCAACAACTAAAATGAATGAATGCCATTGCCACTGAATACTAATTAAATGCTCATGTTTAGAAATAAAACAGAAGATGGAACCTGTAAAAATTTGACATTTTGACATTTAAAAATGACAATTATTGATCAGATTTGCTGTTAACTAATTTTCGGTTGTCCAGCTCTTATTCTCAAAGGTTTCTGGATATCTCCAGCAACTGCAGGGATGTCAAGATCTATGTAATTTATTATTATTGGCTCAGGAGGGCAGATTTGACCTGACAGGATCACTACAGGAAAGGGCAGGAGTGTACCAAAGCTGATATGTGTCATCATCTAAGTACAATGAATATTTACAACAAATTTAACTCATAGCAAAACAACTCAAGAAACCTTGAAGGATGGACTGAATCAGTTCTAATCAAGAATTTACCGGAACAATCATAAAGCAGAGATTCATTTCCTCGGTTTGCTCCTCTTCTCTTCACGACTGTTTCAACAGAGATCAGGCCACAAACTGAACAAAGGATTCACTATCATGCTGTCGACACACTGGATGCCATTCAATAATAAGCAGAACAATTTCCATGTGGAAGGCAGCAAATTGTGCTTCCCTTTTGTAGTTTTGCAAATTCTCTATAATTTACTTTACTGCAGCTACACGAACAGCTGTGCTGCTGGTCTCATGATATGTCACCAGGAGTCAGACTTGGATTATTGCAGCAGCTCCACATCTTAGCAATAGTTACTTTAAGCAGAATGCAAACATAGGTTTTGTTTGGCCTACCAACTCCTAAGCAAACTTTCTACAGTTGCATTTGTACACTGAAACTGAACAGAAAGTGGATTTAACCCAAGCGGAAAGGGACACTCTACCTCTTGGTAAATGCTACAGCGTGCTAGCCAAGCCTCTTGATCTAATTTGCTTGTCAGTGGGTGGAAACCACATGATGCTGGCACACAGACATGCATCCTTATCCAAATATCCATGTGCACACCCAAAATGCTTTTTTTTTTTTTTGACGTGTCTGTGACAGATTGGCCCATAAACCAAATTACTCTCCTGACTGCACCAGCGCACAGGGTTGGATTTTACAAAAAAAGTGGGCACACAGATGGGATCAGGGACTTACCTCCCGTAGTGCAACAGATTCCCTGCAACTTCTGGCCTCAGAGGAGAGTCTCTGCCAGCCAACTAAGAACAGAAAAGGCAACAAAGAGAAAATAAGGACATGGCATAACTTAGCATTGGCATACATTGCATTCCTGTATTGTTTAATATGCTCAAGATCTTGATTTTCATTCATGTTTGCTATTACCTGCAATAATTAGATAAACAGAACGTCTTACAAGAGTTTAACTAATGAAACTTTATCTCATTATTGTCAAATAAACTCTTCTATAGATTAAGTGAGCAGCTTAGCATTTGCAGCTCACATTTTTCATGGTAAGTTGGAATATTGCCATAAGAAATATCAAACTATGCAATGGTTTTCTTGCAATAGAACACAGCAGTGACCCTCTTTTACATTCTACACTACAACCCTCATATTTTCATGGATGATTCCTCCATTCACCCTTAGTTTCTCTCCCTTACTTCATTCAGTTTCTCATTCCATCCCTTCCTTCCCACCTACCTCTGGTTCAGAGTGTCTGGGGAACAGCGAGGTGGTCAGATACTTGTACAGGATCCTCATGTCGTCTTGTTCCAGCCCGCTCCTGCAGGCACAAGCGTATGGATCAAATTTTCACATGAGCCAATGCACTAACACAAAAATTGTTTTTTTTGTGTGTGTATTTGTTTTAATTACGTTGTGCATCCTTGGCTAGGTGTTAAAACAAAGTGTCTCCCGGTGGTAATTACTGTTGAGCAGCGGATGTAAATGTGCTGCATTGAATACTCCAGAGCAAAGCGTGGAAGCGCACAATGCAGCCACTTAATTTGGACATTAATTAAACAGCTCTCTCCTGGTTGTCTATTGATAGTTCACACTGAAAGATCACATGGCTCTCAAGTCATTTCATTAGCGATCACGTAATTCTCCTCCCGTGCTCACACACCGAGCCGGGAGGCTGACAGCGCAATTAAAGCCAAGTGACATGTCAGGGAGCACATAAACCGTAAAGAGGATTAGAGGCAGTGTGTAAAACTCTTCTGTTTACCCAGCATGCTATTAGGTGTTTGCAGATGCCAGTGCTGGGATTTTACTTTGGCTGCAAATATGTGTAGGGTTGTATATGGCTGTTAAAAAATGACAGATGGTGGATTCTAGGGACACGCAGTTTTAACAAGTATTAAGTCCGTACCAGATAAGCTGGTCGTTATACAGGAAGGCTGTGTATTTGATCAGACTGAGGCTCTCCTCCACTCTGTTGACAAAGGACTGGATCTTCAGGTAGGTCATCTTGTCCAGTGGGAAGAAGCTGATGCCTCCAAATACATCCAGAAGGTCGCAGGACTGCAAGTGGAGAGTCTGCAGATACTGGAAACCCCACACACAGACACAGGAGAAGCGAAGGAGAAAGGGGTTAGTTTACCTGTGTACGAGTGCCTGCTTACAGTGCAATACAGAAAGCGGAGTAAGAAAGTCTTTGACTGACACTCTGCTGATACGCTTGCATCACCCAAGCGAAGAGAATCACTGACATTCAACCTCCGATAAGGACACCATGGCCTCTCTCTTTCTCCCTGTCTTTAGGTTACACGGTGGAGAGGGAAGCCCGTGTGAACTTAAGAAGGGTATTCCCTAATTAGAAATGAATTTTTAAAACTTTTGCATGAGTTCATGTCGAAAGCCGCGTAGCATGAAGTCAAGACAGCTAATGCAGGCCGATAACAACCAAGAAACCAGGCATGACCGCCAACATCACACAGCTTTCCAAGAGTAACAAGAGTGTTCACTAAGAAACAAACACAGTCATTGTATGTTGAGATAACGTCAAGGGCGGCTAACCCCTGTGGAAACACTAACTGGCTTGACTGATTTTTTGTAAACATCTATGTGGACGTTATTAAAATGAAATGACTCTTGTCGCCAAAGCAAAGCGTGTTTTGAAAGAACAGCGTTCACACCTAGCAACAGAGATTTTAAGAGCTGGAGTGAATGATTTTTACCCTGTAGAAGAACTTTTCAAGCTTCTGAGTGAGCAGCTCCACTCCACCGGCTTCCATTGCTCTGCCAAATGTACCATTGAAGAGCTACAGCATAAGGAAAACAATCACTGTTACAAAATTATTCTTTTTCACTATAAAGGCCTCAATATTGCAGTAACAGGTAATGTACGCAGGGTTATTTTTTGTGCACCGCATAGAGCTTTAAGCCAGTACCAAAGTAAAATCACAAATGCATAAACAGAACTGACAGTAAAAAACGGGGGTTTCATTTAGGCATGCATATTAGACATTTTTGTTGAACAAACGGTCAGAAATAACAGGAAAATACCTAGATTTATGTCAAATAAGCAACTACGTATCATTGCCATTACTGTAAGCAGATCAATCTTATTGTTGGCCCGTTCTGAGGCAGGAAAAACCATGGTAGGGTGTCATTATACAGTTTTTAGTAAGGGAGGAATATGTATTAGAACAGGCCCCTAATATAGTAGAAAATATGCAGACAAAAAACAATCTACACTTCACACATGTAAAAAATTTAATTGTCAGAAAGCATTATAGTTTCTAAAACATACTTACCTTGTACATACTGTAGCACTGCCTCACCACTGCACCATAAACAGTATCCTAAAAAGGCAAGAGGGTAAGTGAAATTCCAGATATTCTAGAATAAAATACAGATACTTCTTGCTGTCTTTCAGTACTTACAAGAATTTCCTCTTCCTGATATTCTATTGTGGGAGGTTTACCATCTTTGTTTGGTTTCTCGATCATTGGGTTTCGCACCACCTGAGGAATGAAAACAGCACACACAAAGGGATTAGGGCAGTAAAGCTAAATTACATTTCCAATAAAACCTGGACTACATATAAGCTTTTCAAGTACCATGACTATCCAGAAATTGTCCTCAGGCTCAAAGAAAAACTGCCGGTTCTTCTGTGTGTGCAAGGATTTAGCTGGTTTTGTTGGACAGAACGTCCTGAAACAAAGAAGATGCAGTCATTAAGAAAGAACACACCAAACAAAGATGATCAGTTACTCATTTTATGCTTTTAGATATGTATAAGTGAACCACTTATTGCAACATTTCCCTATTCGGTTATGCTTCAGGCTTCTAGAAGCCACACTACCATTTTGGTTTGTCATGTAACTAATGATAGAAACTGTTAAAGTCATGCTATAGCGTTAAACAAACACACCCAAATACACCCATGATGCTGTAGTAATACTCTGCCTTTAAGAGTTGTACCTGGTGAACTGTACAATGGCTTCACAAAGGCCCACATTTCGGATCTTCTCATTCTTCTCAATATCACTGGGGTGGTAAAACAAAATCTTCTTCTCTTCCTAAAAAAAAGAATCTTTGCATTAGCAATTTAATTACCCCCAAAATGTTTTCCAGATTATGTCAACTGATTACGCTGTAAAACATGTGCATCAGAACTCAACGAGACACACTCACCTCTCCTTCCCGTGGTCCAAACGTAGGGTTATAAATGAAAAAGCTAAGCAGGGATGGTGTGTACTGTTTCTCTTGCATTGCTGAGGCCATTCTGGGACTGGAAAAGACACAAAGACAAAGCTGATAAACAGATAAATGCTAGCAAATCTCTGGATTTCATTCAGGCTACAGCAATGCCAGTTGTGGAAGGCTCTGCAGGGGGTGATTAAAACTACTCAGAACACAGTCGATACCCATCTACAAAGCACCAGTAATATCAGTGAGAAGGGCTTTCTGTGTAGAGAACAACACTTAAAGATAACCCCCCCCGGCACGGCTTTTACCCTGCTGCAATCTGACCACAAAAATAGCTCGATTTTTATTACTTAATAACTTCTTCTTCCAAGAATCAGTCTTTTTTTGTGAGTAGCAAACATCACGTTATACGATTTTGTGTGTCACAGTGATAATTAAAGTGAGTCTTGAATCATCCTTACCTAATCATCAGCATTAGTTTAACTTGTGTCTGGATTTCCTTTGCTCCAGTGACAGTTTAGTTAGCATGCCGTGTGCCTGCAGAATGAAGATAAGCACAATCACACAGAGCAGTAGGACAAATCGAGAAGAAAGAATCATGAACTTGTAACTAGTGGCGCTACACATAGCAGCTGATGTACACTGGGTCAAAGCTGGAAGGTCAGAAGGCATTTATACTAAAGATGCACCAGTGCAAAACACCAGATTAGTATCCCACCCTGACACCTGTTACACTGACTGACAATGCCAAAAAATGTGATATTAAAATTTCAGCTTGCAAGTAAGTGAGCAGGAGTTATATATATTCACTGATGGAAAAAGTGAAGTATCTGGGGCATACACAGATATATATATATATATAGAAGAAAATATGTTAAAGTATATCCGCCTTTTGTGAACCTTGTCTATGGATATTTCTGTTGTTACTTGTTGATGATTTTCATTGTATTTCCATTTGTTAGGTCCACTGATTCTTTGCTCTGAATATTTTGAGCCAAAAACTGCATATTTATTCTCCTCAAGACTAATGTAACTAAGAGGAAATTAAAGTGGAGTGTTGGATGGAGGGGAGAGTATGCTACTGCACATAACAAAACAAATACAACACACTGATATACTACAAGCAATACAGCTACTTTTTAGTGTTGTAGGCTTTTCTTTACATTTCTGCACAGACTGTTCCCGAATTAAAACTGCTGAGTGTCCAACAGCTCAGTGTTTAGCTTGCATGTCTTTAGTCAGCAGAGATGAACACACAGAGCTCTGCAACAGCTCAAATCAACTTTCACATCTTCACTTGCTCTACTTCTTGCTCATATCACAGGCGATCTACTACACTTCTTTTAACATATAGTACGTCATCGTAATGCACCTGGACACATCATTGGTGAGGTTTCCTGGGGTCATTGAGTGTTTCAGGTTCTTCAGTGACATACACTTTCAGCCAGGTGACCTAACCAGGGTAGATATAGACCCAGTCTGTGTCTACGTAGCGCTACACCACCAATAGGTGTTTACTACATGACATACTGACACGTCTGTCAAAGCACAGCTACTAATGTGACTCAGACAGATCTGAGTCGTGTTAGATTATTGTTTGAATCGTACAATATTGCTGTGTAGGTGTCACTGAATGTAGCTCTGGAATTTTTAGAAACATAAGCATCTACCAGGCTGCACAGTGGCTCAGTGGTTAGCATGGTCGCCTCACAGTGAGAAGATCCTCGGTTTGTGTCCCGGCTTGGGATCTTTCTGTATGGAATTTGCATGTTCTCCCTATGCATGTGTGGGTTTTTTCTGGGTACTCCAGCTTCCTCCCACAGTCCAAAAACATGCTGAGGTAAACTGGTGATTCTAAATTGTCAGTAGGTGTGAATGGGAGTGTGCTTGTTTGTCTCTCTGTGGGTGTCCCCTGCCTACGCCATAATTCAGCTGGGATAGGCTTCATCCCTCCTGCGACCCTAATGAGGATGAAGCGGTGTATAGATAATGGATGGATAAGCATCTATCAAACTTGCCCACAGTCGGCTGTGTGTCAGATTTTTTTTCTTTGGCTTTAATAAATATCCGCAGCTAAAAAAAAACTGTGTACATTTTTTTAAAAAAGTGGCACAATAGCGATTACTTCATGAACACAGGATCAAATGTTCTGTATTCCTGTAACACATCTGACAGATTCCAAGTTCATGTGATGGAATTATTTGGTATTGAGGTTTTCCTGGTCAAATAATTCACTCCATCAGAGCTAAGCCTGTCATTTGGCATTAACTTCTATAGGGCTGGTGAACTTTTCACCAGCTCAAATAAACCTGGATCCCGTCCATTGTCTCAGAATATTAAGCCATTGTTTAATATGCTTATTTTACCGTCAGTTAAATTTTGGGAAAAAAAGCCTCATTGGAAACTTCATCTCCTCTATCATCTACGTTAATCAGCTACCTGTTGTACATTTTGTCGTTTCTGTTCTGTCAAACTAGAGACGTTGCTGCTGTCCTTCAGCCGGTGAAGTCTCTGCGGGCTGAGCTACAAACCCTCTCCATATCAGTAGCTGCTGTTCTACATTATTACAAACCACATTAAACTC
The DNA here is from genome assembly GCF_022539595.1 of Amphiprion ocellaris. Taxonomy (NCBI): domain Eukaryota; kingdom Metazoa; phylum Chordata; class Actinopteri; family Pomacentridae; genus Amphiprion; species Amphiprion ocellaris. The sequence continues at coordinate 21,681,462 of NC_072783.1, forward strand.
ACCTGACGTCTGCGACTGTGTAACTTACCAAGTACAAATAGTTCACACTGATTGTAAGCCACAGAGCAACCAGCCGCTGTGAAGTCAGTGACAGCAGCTAGCAGGCTAACAGCGCTCCGCTAACACACTTCCAACCGGAGAAAAACCTCCGAGAACCGAGACGGAAATAAACGAGCACGACGGTAACACTCACCTTACGGAGCATAAACACTACACGTCCAGGTGCCGGTGGTTGTAGGTTGTGGAAATAAAAAATAAAAATGAGGAAATGAGATCAATGAGAAGAGACGCCGCTCGCATTATACTTCACATTCTTAGCTTCCTGCTTTTGACAGCGCGGTGTCACAACTTCAACTGTCCGGGTAAACATCGATTTCATACACTAAAAGGTTCCTTGGCCTTAATGAGAATTTGCGGTGTTTTGAACCGAAGATAAATGTTGGATGTTACATAACTGACTGTACAACGATATGGATTCATTCAATAATATTTAGTTTGAGCTGTACTTAGTATTCTGAGATGTCACTTAGGTTTTAAAATACACTTGTTTTTACAGGTGCAAGTGTTTCCCCTGTTATTTTCAATGAAGAATTTTTTGTAAATTTATTTATTTATATTTTAAATTAATTCTAAGATGCCCTTTCTGTTGTATATCTGTTTCATTACTTTTAAAAAAACTTTGAAAACACCTGACTAATTTAATAATAAATTCAAATTCCTTAAATACAAATATTATTGTTGATGAAATATGAGTATTACACCACAATTTTAAACTTTGAATAGGTCAGTGTTTGTAAATGCATCTTTATCTTTTGTGTGTCCACTGAAGCTGTGATGAAACCTTCATATAAAAGTATGATAGATGTTAAAATTTGAAAACGGTTTAGTTTTGGGGTAAGAAATAAACATTGCCCGATAATTTCAAACTCAGAAAAAATAAACTGTGGAAGTACAACATTTGTCATTTGGGTGACAAATGGACCTGTCATATTCACAAACATGTTTTCATCCCCTGCAGCCATTTCTGTACGCACCCAAGGAAACAGTTTAATACATATACAGTCCATTAACACATTTATGTTTCCACATGTTTATTTATCTCATTTATTGTCAGAGGTGAGATGTGTACAGAGAAGATATGTGGACCAACACAGTGAAAAGACACATTAAAAGCTGCTTGTCTTTAAAATGAGAAAAGGTCATGTAAAAACAATTAGTGCACACAGATTTGAATAGTAAACAAACAAAATGATTGGAAGCTGGGACAAGAAGACTCCAGAAGTGGGGAAGTGACCGAAGACCTGATGACTTAAGCTCCTTTCCTCTGCAAAACTCAGGACAGGACCATAGTCTGGAACTCTAAAGAAAAGTAAAAGACATAAATCATCTGCAGATTGTTCCTGTTAATACATACCTCAGTAGCCGGTGCTTGAGTCAAATCACAAACTCAAGACATCAAGCATATTTTAAAATTATGCCAAATCCCCACATGCATGTTGGAGCAAACAGTGAGAAATCAAAAAACCCCATCACAGATAGATAGATAGATAGATAGATAGATAGATAGATAGATAGATAGATAGATAGATAGATAGATAGATAGATAGATAGATAGATAGATAGATAGATAGATAGATAGATAGATAGATAGATAGATAGATAGATAGATAGATAGATAGATAGATAGATAGATAATTCTTGTTGGTAAAATTGGGAATAATAAAGCAGTATTTCAAGACTTCTATAGCACTACATATAGTTTCTGCTTTGATAAACCTGTTGGATAAAGTACAAGTCTGAGCTCAAAATATGAGTTAACTAAAGCTCTTCTGTAAGGTTACTGTTCATCCATGTTCCCTTTATTGACTGAGAAGCAGAGGCAGCTTGTCAAATCAAGTCTGATGTTATTCAGTCAAGTTTTAGGTCTAAATATCTTGTTATTCTTGTAAGCTAAGAACTTCTAAATGCATTTTTTAATTAAGCTAAAAGTGCTCCAAACTGCATGCAATTCGCTGCTTCTTCTCTGGTGACATGGCCTGCAGTAGTTGGCTTCCACCCACTGAGATTTAATCCAACCAATGAGATCATTTCTGCCTACACGGTGATTTTGCACCAATGCAATCGGAGAAATCAGATACTGACCCTCTGCTCCAATTCTGCCGTCATTGTCATCATCAGCTGCTGAGATGAAGCTCTTGGTTTCTGCTTCAGTCAGTGTTCGGGCTCCAGGGACGAACCGCTGCAGGAAGTACCTACACAGACACAAATCAGTTGAACATTTTTGGAGTAATCTCTTGGGTTTGGGTCAAGTGAGGTGACTCCTGCAGAGACACACTTAAAAGCACACAGACACATTAATTCCTAAAGCACACGGTTCAAGTCAATCCTCAGCTTCCGTCATGCCAAGGTGAGTTATATAATACAAATACAACAACAGCACTTTACCCACAGTGGATTATTACAGCACAGCTTAATGGTGCCATCCCAGTAATACCACTGCTGTGTGATTTACTTTGCTAAATCTCTTTTTTTTTCCTTTCTGTCAGCCAAACACACAAATACATCAAAATTGTAGACTTCAATCTGTAACTCACTGCAAATAACTGTATATCAACTTGATTTTAGTGAAGATTTTTTGCATGAAGGGATGTTATTGATCGTTTCCGTTGCATTTTAGAGCCATAAGGTAGGTGAAGTTACATCATCAGTCAGCGTATTTGCAGGAAAAGGAAGAAAAAAGCTTAGAAATGTGAAGTTTTTAGGGTCTTTTCAGTGCCTCTGTTAAGATTTTTCAGAGAGAACTATGAGAGCATAGAGCAGACATCTCAGCTGCGTATCATTTCACACACTTGAGCTCAGATTCCTCGATGTAGCCGCTGTTGTCCTCATCGAGGATCTGGAAGACATTTTTGACCTCCTGGGGTGTCTTTGAGGACAGGCCACACAGCTGGAAGAACTTCTTGTAGCTGAAGGAGTCTGGAGCTGCAAAAGAAAAAAAGAAAGTTGGAGCTGATCTGTGTTCACCAGGTTGGGAAGCTGACGTGGAGATTAAAACAACATGTGGCTGCTGTCCTGTTTTTCATCTTTTAAGGCCAGCGGACACATGCCTGCGCTAAAACCGACAAGGTGATTAAAAAACCTTTTCAAATTCAGATTGAAAGCTGGATATGAGTTTGGCGGAGAGGATGCAGTGGGGTATTGGAAACAAGCGCAGAGAAGATTATGAGCCTTTTTGTGGGAGAATGTTCTGATGATCTGAACAGATTACATAAGTCGACTTATCAATCAGAACTACTGTGCATTTAATTAGGTGTGAATTTAGTGAGTCCAAACTTTTGATCCCTGGGATTGATTAAAGTTGAAGTCTAAACGGCTCATACGTTCTGCATAATTTGCTTTCTGTCATTTAAATTAGTAATGCCTGGTTGCAAATATCCCCAGGGCCGGGTTTAGTTCAGCGTGCATGTTGAGATGCTACCTTGACAGTCCTTGACAGCGTTTTCAATGGCCTCGGCTGAAAGAATGGAGGTGAGCGACATGTTGGTCCTGAAAGGAACAAGAAAGGCCCCATAAATTATTAACTCCCACACAAAACCAAAGTTTCTGTCATCCTCTTGTAGACACATATTTTCATCACCTACCTCAGGATTTGTCATTTGCTCTATATTTGTGTCATACTGGATTAACTTTTTTTTTATATGTATTTGCAGATGTATTTAGGTTAATATCATGATCCCATCAAAACTGCAGTTCTGACTGTATGACAAATGAGGTGTCAGAAAAGAAAGAGTGAAAGCACGATTTCTCTACCATTTTACTCTCTGTGCTTTAATGTATTCTGTTTTCTTATTTTACTTTCTTTTAAAAACAACATTATTGAGGTGTGATTTTTCCCTTGTTCATTCTGCTTTCTGATCGGATTTCCCCTGGAAGCCTGTTAATCACTGAGGCTATTTACCTCCCTTGAACTGCTTAATTGGGTTGGTTGGGCTGTGCAAGATAATTGGCACTTAGGGATTGTACAAAAATTATTTCTTGGAGGACAGGAGGGGCTGAACCTAATATTTAATTTCCAGCTTGGGCCATTTGCTGCATGCAAGCCCCTCTTTCTCCCTCCTTTCAACTGTCTCTATAACAAAAGCAAAAAAAACACCAGAACAAGAAAAACAAACAAAAAAAAAACTTCCCTCACAAGGTTGTTGCTGTTTTTTACCATGCTGCTAAACATATGGTGAAAATACAGCCACTTTTTTAACTTTGGAAAGAGTGATCCAGCCTTGAAAGGATTTAAGAATATGTAGATGTGTAAATGTCAAAACTCCTTCTCTTGAGCTCCAAACAACTAACATCATTTAAGCAAAACTTGACAAACTCGCTGCTGTCCCTTAATAATTTTAACACAGTGCCTTAAAACCAGAAAGTTCAAATCTTAGCATGTTTGTTGATATTGTATAATATATAATTGTTTACCTGAAAACAAATCGGCTAGTGATGTATATTAGCGATGCAAAGTTGCTCGCCCTGCCACTTCACTGATAGTTTGGACTATTTCTGCAACAAATTCTCATGAGTAAGTTAACAAAAAAGGTTCAGTCAAGGTTAGACCTGCTTGAATGTCCGTATAAAAGTGCAAAATAAAACTGAACGAAAGAGAATCCAGGCTGTGGGTCCTCTGCCTCAGAGAGCAAGCTGGTCCCACATCTGTATTGAGAGTTTCCCCCTGTAGCTTTGGGACTCACCCCTGAAGTTTCCTCTGCGTCCAGGTCCAAAGCAGCAGCAGCAGCAGCAGCAGATAAGGCTTTGTGGCGGCCGCTGACAGCTGCCTCAGTCTTATACTCTGGGCTGGATGCGCCAAAGGATGCTTGAGTTTCCAACCTGTCCGAGGATCAAATTTTCCCTGCAGCCGGCCGCCTCCTTCTCGTGTTCCTCACCTGCTCACCTGTCCAATTAACCTTACTGTTTATATCCGCTGCTCTCTCTCCCTCTCCCTCTTCTCCCTTACTGTCATAACACTGGGAGGGTTTCATCCAATCATTGCTCTGTCTCTCTCCCCCCCCCTCCCTCATTCTTCATCCTCTCTCTCTCTCTGTTTTCTCTCCGTAGGTGCAGCTTATAGGCATCTCAAATTCAATCAGACCCCCCTATTCTCTCTCAGTGAATAAGCTCCTCTTTGGAAGGCCATATGGAGCAGCAGGTCATGTTCATATAATCCTACATTATGTATCACACTGATCTTACATGCTTTGTCAGTAAGCAGCGGAGGAGGAATTATTCACATCCTTCACTTAATGCCACACTGGAAAAGTCATGCCACATAAGTACAAGTATCGAAGTATTATCATGAAACGGTGCTTAAAGTATTAAAAGTGGAAGTACTCAATGGAGGAAAATACCCATTGTGACTGTCGGACTGTTATTTATTATATCATTAGATTATCATTACTGTGGCATTAATGTAAAAGCAGGATTTTATTCCTGTGGTCAGTTGAAGCTCATTTTGAACCATTTTGTGGAGGACTAATCTGAATATTATTTGCTCCATTTATTGACTGAGTGTTTGGTTTGTAAAAAGTCTGGAAACAGTTGTACTGTTGCAATCTATTATCTGAATATTTGGCAATTTTCTGTCAACTGACGGAGTAATAGACTAATTGTTCAGCTACACTAAAATTGTTGGGCAGTTTATTTCATGATGACCTTATCACATTTTATAAGCTCTTAAAATGTTTTGTGTCCAGAAAACTTACTATTTACAGAAAAAGGACAGAAAAAAGTATTTGTCTCAGAATTGTAATGAAGTATAAGTAGAAAGTGTCATAAAAACAAAGATGCATACATGCACATCAAATTTGTATTTGAGTGAATGTTCCTTGTTCATTTCCACCACTGTCACCAAGAATTAATGAGTCAAAACTTCACCGTTTGTTGTGGGTGTATTTTCATTTATCAGTCAACCTGTTCGACAAGTTAACAAGAGAATTTCAGTTTGCAATATCAAACAGAAAGTAACATTTGGCAGCCAGTCTGACAGGCAGAAAAGTCTTTGCTGTCCTCACAGCTTCATAAAGTACCAAGTTATTAGTTTATCACAGATTGTGGGGTTTTTTTCTCTAAAAAAATAAAAGTAAAAAAAGCAGGCTAAAAAAGTTTTTTTAAAAACAGAAAAAGAAAAAAAATTCAACTTAGAACAGAATATTATTGAGGTTCAACACTCAGAGCAGAATATACTTTTTAGCTGCTTGATCAAACATCTCTTTAAGTGAAAGTTGCAGGTATCTGCACCACAAACAAACCTGCAGCTTACTTAGTTACAGCAATAATATTTGAGTTACACCTCTGAAGTTTTCACATATGCAATACTGTGCAGCTAAATGTACTGTATCTGAGGATTTGGAAGCTCACACTGATGCACCTGATCTCCAGATGAGACGCTGGGTGGGGCCTGACATGATTTCATGTTTGTGTACCTGGTAACCATGACAACATGACACTCTGAGCTGATGAGTTTGTTGCCCGGACTGGAAGCCTTCCAAACCTTCTGACACAACAGCGTCTCCGGTGAATCCAGTCAGCACTAATGGCATTATCAAAGAGGGAGAGGGGAGCTTTTTGTAACGAGAACCAGGGGAATAAATCTCATTATTTTTTTTCATTTGCAGCGAAGCTCTGACTTAACAGCATTTTTACGAGTCTTGCAGCTACTTGTAACTTTGAACTAATGCCAAACTTTGAGAATACGCAATCAAAGTGTATTTCTCAGCTTCAAAGTTTGCAATGTAGAAAGGTACAGTGTCTGAGATCCTTGTGACTCATTGGCGCCACCGTGTGGTTACTTCTCATCAATGCAGAGTCATCTTTACATATGAGTGATAGAGGAGGGAGTTAAGATCCCACCACCACATACTGTTTTAGAATTGGATTAGGTGAGGCAGGGGTTCATGTGTGGAGTGTGTTTGTGCATTGGGATCTAAATTAAGATGTTATGCTCATTCAAGTATCACAGTGCCGAAGCTGGATGTTGATTTTCCTGTTAACAATGCTAATGTGTAGGATTTCAAGGAAAAATGTACACTTTCCTTTTCTTTCAAAAAAGAAGTTGCATTTATCAGAAAATACTTGGTTTAGAATTCAGTGCATTCATGGCTTCCAGAGCTTTTCTTCCACTTATATAAGCAGTATCTTATCAATTTTCCCTAATTTTAGCAAATTTTTGGTTAAAATTGGACTTCAATATCAGTTTCGTGACTCTTCCCCTCAAGATTTTATTCAGTATTTAGTGGAATTGTGTAATTTCCCATTCATTCCTTCCAAACCAAGCACTAAAGACCAGGGTCAGACTTGTATTACTGAAAAAGAACCTTTATTGTTTTCTCATCGTCCGTCCGTTTGCCATAAAAGTGCATCTTTCGCTGATCTCACAGTAAGCAAAACTCACATAGTAAAACGACGACAGAAGTGAGAGAGAGAGAGAGAAAAAGACACAAGTCAACCACGCCATACACTTAGTCAGGTACATTCATCGTGGGCAGCATTGGGGTGAGCACGGTCAGAGAAAGAGAGAGAGAGAGAGAGGGAGGATGGGGGAGGTGGGGAGGCGGTTTGTCTATAGTCGGGGTCGGGGTGAAAGGTCGAGTGTATAAAAGTGGTGTGGAGAGCTGAGTAGAGAGTGAGAGGGAAAAGAAGAAGAGTTCTGGCTCAAGTTGTTCCTTTAGGTAGTCAGATGTTGGTCAGTTCATCCATTTAACCCTTGACCATGGCGGCGAACTCTGCAGGAGGAGAAAGAAAGGAAGAAAGAGAGAATGTTAGTGTTATTTTGAGATCTTTGGAGGGATTGCTCTTCTGGTAGTGAAGCAGCTATTTCCTCACCATCAACTCCGATCTTGCCGTCACCATCAGAGTCGCCGGCCTGAAGAAACGTCTTGGTCTCAGCGTCGGTCAGAGCTCTGGCACTGGTAGAGAAGTTCTGCAGGAACAGCCTGGAGGAAAAGATCAGAGAGAGAGAGTTTTATTTTAGAGCAGAATCTTTGTTTTTAATAGGATCTATTGATTTTGGATGAGTTTTATGGGGCTCAGCTTTCAGAAAACCTCTGAAGTGTCTCGACTCGCAGCGTTTTTATTGTATCTAATTCTATAGTATTAGAGCTTTCCCAATAAAATGTTTTTTTTTGTCAGGCTAAAAACATTCAGTCAGGCTGTATCCCCCATACTTTCCCTTCTACTCTACGTCACCCTATAATATGAGCCACCAGAGGAGACAGGTGGCATAGAGTTACTGCTGAGGAGAACACCCAGTTTCCTCTGAGCTTCTCAGATGCTTCTGAGCCTCTGACATCATTTTGAATTCACTGTGAGCCAAAGAAAGATGATCCCTGAGCTAGAAGAGCTTTTGAGAAGATGAAGAGAGGGGTGCCTACTTCAGCTCATCCTCCTCAATGAAGCCACTCTTGTCCTGGTCAATGACAGCGAAGGCCTTCTTGATGTCATCAGCGGACTTGGCAGCCAGGCCGACCTTAGCGAAGAAGTCCTTGTGCTTGAAAGAGTCGGCAGCTGAGGGAGGACGGAGAAGAAATCGTGTGAGATGCTGAAGATGTATCACAACTCAGGAGTATTTTGCAGGTGCAGTAGTTTCTGGCAGCTGGTTGCTATTCAGCCCCACTTTTTGCTCATTTAGTCGTTTAGCTTAGCTGGCAGCGCTGATTCATTTACTTTCTGCTGAAACATACAATAGTTATATTAAAGTCTCATTCTGAAAGCTTGCTCTACTACTGATCTACCTTCAGCAGGGGTTAAATGCATGTGGTGCACTTCTTCTAACTGCCTGTAGCTGTGATCTAGTGGTGCAGTTGGTTTTGTATTAGCAGCTGAACTGTGCAGCTACAAATGTGTATCCTTCAAGGTTCTTTTCCTGCAAGGCACATCTGCTATATGCACAATTTCCTACATGTGTAGCTACTCCCTAGGCTTTCCCAAATGAAAATACTGCAAGCCATGACTGTTTCAATTCTGGGGTTTACCTTGGCAAGCCGCAAGGGCTGCAGTGATGTCGGCTTCTGACAGAATTCCGGCGAATGCCATTTTTTAACTGAGGGAGGAGAGCAGAGGACAAGACATCAGTTCAGCTGTGGCACAATCAAACAGGATGAAGCAGTTTTACTCAGACTCTCTTAGCTTATATCTCTTAGCTTCCCTCACTTCACTTTAAAATACATGGTTGAAAGTTACAAAGCTACATGCAATCTTCATTAAGCCCTACAGTATAAACCACAGTCCCTCTCTGTGAGTATTCCAAGGCACCAATGATCACAAAAGGTAGTCCATTTTTTTTTTTTTCCAAAACCAAGCTCTCCAAGGCAAAAGATCAAATCTCCTTTTGCAGCTGTGGTTGACAAATAGATTTTTTTTTTCTCCCATTGGGTTCCTTTGTAAGTCCAAAGCCAAAATCTGGGCCTCTGATGTTCAGATTCTGGACCTGTGTGGCCCTTTGCTTGAAATATATCCCAGTGCATGAAGTTGAAGCCCTGGAACACTCTGTGAGTCGGGACTTGCCTACAGGTCTGCAGCTCCACAGTGAAACTCACCTTAGGGTTATCTCTAAGGCTAGAGTGGATTCGCTCAGATGAATCTGCTGACTGCAGTGAAGCCCTCGGTGGCTCTCACAAGCTTATATACCTCCACCAACCCGAAATATGATGCATAGGCTATGTAATAGACACTGTGTGCAGAGCAGTCGAAGCAGTCGGGTCGAAAAATGTGTCCAGTAGACAGAGCTGTTCTATTTATATGTACATAAATGAAGATGCTTAAATGGTAGGCTAAGTGTAGGCCTATGCAAAAGTGCTTGATATTGCATAAGGCTAATAATATACGCTGCTGATTTGGGTGAACCATACTCTGCAGCCTGTTAAACTGTGCAGAGCAGCAGGAGTGAAGAGTGAGGTAAACTTTTATGTTGTATGTTTCAGGTATTAGAAATTATCAGACAGATCCAGGATTGTGCTTAAGGTTGTGCCTTAGAAGTGCACTTTATTCTGCTTTATAATCTTAGTTTTGCCTCGCTGTTTTGTGATTTCACGTGGAGACTCATAATGAAGATAGTTGAAGCAATTTTCTCATGTAAAGTTCTGTAGTTCAGTGCCACTTTTAGACTGTGGAGAGTCTGTGTATTCCAAATGAAGGAATGGAAGCTTTTGTATTAAATTCTGCTAATCTAAATAAAGAAATTGTGAATAAAATACAGCGTAAGTTTTTTGCTGATCATACATGTCTGTGTATTTTCACACTCTGGTCACCGTGCGCAGTTTTGGTGAAAACGTGCCCGTGCGTATTTGGCGTGCGTAAAATGTCTGCAATGACTTCGCTGGCATTCCAGTGTCAGAAAAGTCTAGTTGTTGTGATTGATTATCACAGGCAACGGGCATTATGGTCGAAACACAGACACCATGTAAAACAAATACAGTGAATTTCTCATTATTCACGTCTTTACGTGTGTAAAGATTCTGCGATTTTTACGCAATTTATAACAGGATTTTTTTCAAGATCGAACACTTTTGTGATCCAGCTGATCTTGGCTTAATATAACTCTCTACACAAGTTATCTGACCAACAAGGATATTACAAAGACAAAATAAATTTGGCTAAAGCTGCAAAAAATGGCGATTTTGGCCAGATTACGCGAAGTTAAAGGCAAATAAAGATTTGTCACCGATTATCATAGCATTTATAAGGCAAATAAAATATATAGAAGGCCTTGAACTATTTTATCCTCCTCTGTTCTCAATATTTAAAAAGACTGATAGGATTTTGATCTCTATTGTGAACATTTCTGTAGATGTGGGCTTAATCATGCGTCACTTTGCATGCAAAATTTTAAGGATTTTTAGAAAGAGTGAAATATGAAGGTTTAAAATGTAAAAAGTCCCAACACTTTATGGAAACAATGTGATAATTAGACCACACTGTGGGCTACTTAGCTGCAGATAAAGGAGGCGCTGATTGGGGAGCCACAGGGACTCAGTGCCATGCTTTAATTTGATCACCATCATCATCGTCATCATCATCATTTACTTACATCGAGACGCTCTGCCAGCTCTTATTTCTGGATCTATTCTGATCATTTCTCCTTATGGCGATGAAACTATTTGTGGTGCTATTTTGGGAAACACTGACAGCTGATATCGTCAGTCTCATCAGCAGCATCATCGTGGCCATTATAATAATCACCACCATCATGTTAACAGTGCGGCAGGGCAGCCTGTGGTTGCATAATGACCTCTCCGCTCTCACTATCAAAACAATGGAGCTAAATGAGGAACCGGTGCAGGGGTCTTTCCTTTGCCATATTTGCTCTAATGCAGCAGGCTGTTATGTGCTTATTAAACATCAGGTGGCAGCATTGAGATGATCCCGAGGCCACTGTGATAAGAGCTTAATATTGAAACATCAGCAAACTTTAATGAATCATCCTCAAACCCACATTAAAGCATCCAGTTTTCAACCTGCAGATATATAATTTAATATAAATCAGTCTAAGTGAGATTTAACTGATGCAAAAAATCATTTCTAATTTGTTAGTTCAGTGTTTTCAGGTCACATGGTGTCTTAGTAGCCAGAAATAGTGCTCATGATATATATTCATAGACAAATATTAGATGAAATTTAGTTTCTTCTTGACTTTAAATCTCCTTAAGGACTCCATATAGCTAAATCTCTGGCCTTTAACATTTACTGTGGTCAAACGAGGTCTCTCACCTCAAACGACTCGGCCATAGATACTGTAACTATTCCTGCCCTTCTTCAATATCAGGCTTAAATTACAAATATCTCACAGCAGGAATGAAACCCATCAAGCGAGGCTAAGAACATGTGTAATTTGAGAAAGCAAAGGAACATCCCTCATCAAATTCTGAAATTTATATTTGAAATATAGATTTGCAATTAATTTGCAAGACATTCAGAAAGCCAAACATCAATTCATGCTATTTAATAAGCTGCTGAACTACTAGACCCACAGAAACTGCATTGAAATCACATTACAAGAGGTCAGTAACCACATCAGACGTCTTTAGGGGCTTGAGGCTGCAGAAGCTGTTTTGCCTTCTGTGTGAGCTAATTTTTAATTTCAAATTCCTGCGAGCAGAAGTTTGTTCCCTGCTGCAGCACAAATAGAAGTGACCCATATTCCCTGTCACTGTCCTCTGCCAGGCGGAGGAGTGAAAGTTGCAAATAAATGTGCCTCATTGACAGAAGTCCTGTAAATGTGCTGGCCCAGAAACCCAATCCTGTCCCAGAGCCTGTCTGCCGGGTCACTCGGCCTCCTCGGACCAGAGCTGCTGAATTTCTGCCAGACTTCCAGTCGTCTCACCACAGGGCCAGAGATCAGCTGCCTCTCATCCAACTGTGTCCTCGTCTGCAATTCACACTAATAAACATTTCTAGTCCGTAGTGGTTGAGACCAGATTGCCAAAAAGCCCAACGATGGCTGGTATCGATGCAGTGAATCCTGTCCTGATGTCATTTATTTACCACAGGAATAAAGTACAGTAAACAAGAAATGCAATACTGAACATCCTCAAGAAGAACAAATCCATCTGTGCTTACTGTAAGTGTAATTTTGAGATACTTTATTGGATTGTTTCCATTTTATGGTACTTTATACTTCTGCTTAACTACATTTCAGAAAGGGCTGAGATTGCTGCATCTATTTAACGGCTCTAGTAAATTACAGCAGTTAAAATCCACTTTAACCGGTGACAGCAAAACCACAGATGTATTCATGCATTAATAATAATGATCCAGTAATAGAACAGAGTAACACTGACTATAGCTCCTACACCAGTGTACTATTTTGCAAAATAAGTAGCTTGTTTTAAATCCTGAAAGTGCATTTTGTTGCTAAGAATAAAGCAGGATGGTGAGAAGTAACTAAATACATTTGCTAATTTTTGTTTATTTGTATTTTTATATTTATTTCTATTTTATGCTACTTTATACTGCTGCTTTACTACAATTTAGGGTGAAATATTGTTGTTTAAATTGTGCTACATTTATCTGGCAGCTTTAGTAAAATTCAAGATGGAAATTTTACACAGTGGATTATATAATAGTGAAACAAATTGTTAAAGATTAAACCAGTGGTTTCCAACCTTTCTGGCTTCTAAAGCCTTACAAAAAATAATTTGAATTAGCGATCACGCTTTAAATGTCTATGAGTTAAGAGCTCCACCAAATACTGATATTTTATTGCCTCTAAACTTCTGATATGGTTTCAATTCAATAAATGTTAAAATGATCCAGCATCTCACCAAAAATCAAAGATTTGAGAAAAAATCCAAAAAGCGAAAACAGATTTGATTATCTTAACTTTGTTTTTTCTTCTTTGCTCAGATTTCTCTTCGGTCCTTGTATATAAAACTGTATACAGTTGTATAAACTGGCTTCACCTGCAGCAGCTACAACAGCAACATGCTGCTGACACACTCAAGCTTCACTAGCAATAATTTTACTTTCACTTGTAATGGAGTGTTCTAACATTGTTGTAATGGTACGTTTGCTTAAATAAACCTCCACCACTGCATGACCTTAACATGTGAGGCAGTATTTTACACTGGTCTATTGGTACTCTTAATGATCTGATCTAAAGTCTTCCATCCACAGTTTCCATCTATATCGAATGACATGAATTCTATTCTTTGACAGATGCAACCTACTTATAAAAACATGACACTCATATTAGTGTAACTGGAGCCATTTAACTGGAGGCTATGACTTTTAAGTTAAACATATTAGCTAAAAGAATTCACACATATCGTACGAAAAGCACACTGTCCTCACCAGTGAAATACAAAGTCACTGCTGATGCTGTTCACACAGACTGAAGGCTCCTGTAGGTCATATTAAGCATCAGCTTTGTGTTATATCAGCAGTGTCCAAACTGTAGTTTGAATGTCTGCTGATTTAGAGTCTGCAAAAATATGAATCTGTAAATATTCCACCAAGGAACACGGTGGAGTTGTGTGACGATCAGCGTATGTTTGTCCGTCTCTGCACAACATTACTCAACAGTGGACTAACGGATGAATTTGGATGAAATTTTCAGGGAAGGTCCGAAATGACACAAGGACCACCTGATTAGATTTTGGCAGCGATGCAACTTATAGTCTGGATCCACAGATTTGTTAAAGATTTCTGTATCATTGCAAGATATTGGCAAGTCGTCACTGTAACTATGACAACAAGTGAACACTATGTCAGCTGCCTGCTGATGATCACATGATTGTGATCCTACTACAAATCCACTGCTGCAGACTTATCAGGACTTATCCATCAGAAATACAACGACTGAACAGCCTTGGTGGAGTATTACTCTCTCTGAGTGCTTTTCTTCATGATTATGTTTTATGGCCGTGATGACCTTCTATCACTCAATGACTAGCTGTTGAAAATATTAGGTTTTATCCTCATGTATAATAAAATACTCTTTAAATCAAAATGTCTTCAGCACTAAGTAATGTGTGCGTACGTGTGTCAGCAATGAGTGTAAGCAGCTTTATTTCCTTCTATCTGATTTGGTTCAATCTATGGTTATTCTATCCTTCAGGGCCTGGGATAGAAGCTTCAGTCACTTTTATTCATTCACAGATGAGCACAACTCTTTCAATTAGCACATTAAAGCAATGTGTAAATCAGTATTAAGCCAGCAGTATGTTTAATAAAAATAATAGAAACAATAAAACCCAACAATCTGTAAAACTATTTCAGAGAAAATAGGTTAAATGTTGGGTACATGTTGTCCCAGCATAAACATATCATTCACACCCCTCAAGTGTCAAACTGATGTTACCAGAATGACAAACACTTCATTTGCACAGTGGAAAATTGCTGCTGCTGTTAATTGGCGAAACCAAAGCCTTCGGCCACCCAGACAGGCTGGACACCTCCCAGAGCTCAATATAACATCAAAACAGCAGAGAGGTTCTGCTGGTCTTTACAGGACGGACAGGGCAGTAAAAATCACACATTAATGTTACAGAGCAAAGAAGATTTATCTATAAACTCTCCTGGCAGGGAAAGACACAGAGCAGAGAGGCAAGTTTAGATCTGTTGTTTGCTTTAATTGGTTTATTATTTTTTTTCTATTAAAAGTAAAACATATTTTTATTCTAAAGAAATTACATTCCTGAATGAGTCCAAGTTATTTACTGTAGTACAACAATGTAAAGTGGTCCACCCTGAGATCATCTCCATGCCACAGATCAGGCATCTCCTATGCAGACTTGACCAGTGCAGAAAACTCTGGAAAAAATAAAGAAATGCCATCAATTTAGACAAATTACGTACAATAGTGCCACAGATTTGATCTCAATTCTTACTATTTTAACACTTTTTCCAAGGGTTTTCACAGTACCAGTGTTTGTCAAACTACCTAAAAAACTAAAATACATTTAATTTGACTTCAAATGTCTCTAAAGTCAGTTAAGAGTCTATATAGTGTAGCTGCAGTGCAAAAAATGAGGTGAGTGCCCACTTTAAGAGACATGTGGCATGACTGTATATTTCACATGGAGTCATGCTGGATAATACGTTAGCTAAAGCCTTCAAAATAAGGTAGTTTTAATCTGTTGCATCACTTTTTTATTTAGCACTTATGACGGTTTCAAACAGACAACACAGTAAAACTCGAAGAGATTCTATTCATAATTCTTTTCCATGTGTCCTTATTACCTTCACTGTATATCTTAAAATTTCACCCTTATTTATCTTTTTATATATTCTAATTACATTTCATTGCTATTAATTTCAGAATTATTTCAAACTGCTATTACAGATATTAAAGAAAAAGAAACAGAAGCTAAAAATGGCTGCAGCTCTGGTCATGCTATGTGATGTCCATTCAACATGCCTCAGTTTCTGATTTTGATTTTGTTCCAAAGCATTTAAAGATAAATTGAACTGTTTAAATCTCAGTGGACTGTATCTTGAATCTAACACAGATACCATTACATTATCAAAGCCTCAAACTTTCCCCCTTGAGTGGGTATATAGTGCCTGATTGATTTGAAACAATAAAGGTTCTTTACGTTTCATGTAAAGGATTTTATTGATGAATTTAACACTTTCAAAAACAGAAATTCCATGTTTTTCACAGTGACACATGATAAAATAACTGGCCCTCGCTGCTTCTGGAAAATGTTATGCTTGTCTTACTGACAAATGCCTCAGCCAAAATCAAACATACAAGCCTGATGACGCATAAAATAAACTAAGTCTGAATCTACTGGGACCTTCCTACCTTCCCAGCCGATCTTCCCGTCACCATCTGAGTCTCCCTCCAGGAGGAACGCTCTGGTCTCTGCTGCAGTCAGGGGCCTCGCTCCTTTGGAGAAGTTCTGCAGGAACAGTCTGATGGAAGGAGGCATCACAGTGAGACAACATCAAACATCATAAAAATCAACGGGTGACATATAGATGATTCATATGTGTGATATTTGCTGTGACTCAACTGTAACTCATCCTGCTCTATGTAGCCGCTTTTGTCCTGGTCCAAAATCTTAAACACCCTCTCGATCTCTGTTGGAGTTTTCTTAGATAAACCCACAGTTTTGAAAAACATCTTTGGCTTAAAGGAATCCTTTGCTGTGAGGAAAAACAACCAGCAACAATGAACAGATGACAGCTTCAAAGTATCACACAGCTGCAGCGTAATCAAAGACCACTTTTAATGCAAAAGCCTTTACTTTCATCACACAACCATTAACTCACCTTTACAAGCATTGATTGCAGAAGTGATGTCTGACGCTGCCAGGAAGTCGGTGATCGCCATGGTGGTGCAGGTTGATGTTGCAAGCCTGGTGCGAAACGTGAGCACTGACGGGCAGAAAGAAACAACTGGTGAGTGTGAGCCGACTTCACCCACCAGTGTCAGAAACCACCAGTGTCCTTCTGTCCGCTGTCACCCGCAGCTGACCACTTGAGCCATCAGTGTGTGTTTGTGTGTGAAAGGGAAGAACTTTGCCGTTACACAGCTGTGTTTTCTGGAGTGCTTTCTGCAGGGGTCGGAGGTCACCGTGGATTCGAATCCACCGAAACAGAGCCAAAAGGCAGGTAGTGTAAATAAAAACAGCAGTCAGCGAGGTTATATTTGGTGCATCTGGATGGAACCTGGCTGGCCTGCGTTTCCTCTTCGCTCGTGTTTCCAGCCACAGTTGCTGCCTGCTCGTGGCCGTCCCTGGCAAGTGTTTCCGCGGGCTGTAAACATCCTGTTATTATGGCCTCTGTCACTTTCAGGCTGCGCTCCACAGAGCTGTCCCCACTCACAGTCATCTTGTTCCCACATGCTACATTTAGCTCTGTTCTCAACCAGACAGAGCTCATTAAAGACACGATAAACATGCTACAGATGACAGTGGCACCGATGTTGCTGTTCATGCTAATGTTAGTAGATGCAGATAGGACTTTTATTTCACACATGAATAGAGAAATGTGTCTCAGAGTTTTCATCCAAGAGTGAGGAATATGTCAAAACCTCTGCAAACCTAACTTTTCAATGGACACATAGTAATTGTTATTTGATTTGTAGAATTATTGCAGGAGATTCCACTAAATGTGATTTTATTGCGCTTATCCAGATACATTATTTTGTGTTGAAGCTTTGCAGAACAGAGGCTGAAATCAAAAACACAAACAAATGAAATTAACAAAATGGAAATATTGCCTGATAGCTTAATGTGTTATACATACAGTAGCATGCAAACGTTTGATCAAAATTGTGTGAGTAGAAGAAGAGCTG
This sequence comes from Amphiprion ocellaris, assembly GCF_022539595.1. Classification (NCBI taxonomy): domain Eukaryota; kingdom Metazoa; phylum Chordata; class Actinopteri; family Pomacentridae; genus Amphiprion; species Amphiprion ocellaris. The sequence continues at coordinate 21,699,247 of NC_072783.1, forward strand.
ATCTCCCAAAGCCGCAAAGTAAAAGATGACACCTTCTTTTCAATATTTTACGCTAAATTTGTGCTTATTTTGCCTTCTATAAATTTAGAGTGAATAAAAGTAGAGGGGTACGTTGCAATGCAAGACTTGAGCTTTAGCATGATGTACTGCTCACAGTCAGCTTTATAAGTATTCTGATTCCTCCAACTTTGCCCCTACAATCAGCTGACATGGAATCTACTCAGCAGCAGTCCAGCACTTTTTTTACTGAATCAAGAAATGACAGTTAACATGATTGGTGGAGGTCAAGTTAAGGTTTGGAAGACCATGAGAACTTTCTGAGAGCTAGATTGCTACAAAGGAAAATCAAAACATCTGTTTGGCTGCAACAGACCTCAGGAAGATTTATCAGACTCTGGAGTGTTGGTGCACAGTTCTGCTGTACAGAGATACTGTACCTGCACCAATAAGACCTTAAAATACAGCATCATAAGTTTGCAAAAGAACATCTAAACAGTTTATTACATTTAGAATCAAGTTAAGAGTGAAAAAATCAGCTGCAATGAGCAAAGGTACGTGAAAAAGGGTGCAGAATTTCATGAAAAGATTATGTTTTGAAACATTTCAATTTGGATTAAATAGCAACAGATTCTGAAAGCAAACATCACAGCATCTATTAAAAAGATGAAGATGAAAAGAGGACGTCTTCCACAAAAGGATAATGATCTTTACACACAACTGAAAATCCAAAATACTCTGAATCAGGAGGTGCCAGCTGAAGGTTTTGCCTCAGTCCTTCGATCTAACATCATTGAAAGTCTGTGGATGGGCTTCACAGAACAGTGCAGGCAAAACAGGACAAGAATCTAGAAGCGTTCTGCAGGAAAAGCTTGGGAAAGTCCCCCGAAGAAGAACTGAAAGACTCTGAGCTGCTACAATAAGTGTTTACACACTGTGATACCATGAAACAATCATGCAGGATATTCAGACTTTTGCTTTGGGAACAATTTTGAAACTGTAAAAGATAGAAATAACAAAAGTAATCTTTTGTCATCTTCAATTTTGTGCCTTTTGGAAATAAGGTCATTTTCTACTCATTTATTCATAATAACAGAAATGCTGACCACGGCTGTCCACATGTTTCCATGCCACTGTATGCATAATTTTTTGTTTTACTATAAATCAGCCAATGACAGTCTGTGGAAAACCACATGCTGATAAACTCCCACACTTGCAGGTGGCTCCACAGTTTGCTATGATTACATACAGGAAGTGAAGCGTGGCTGATTGGCAAAGCGATAGGCTTTTGTTCTGGCAAAGAATGGACTCTCCTCACTGTGCAGCATCTCTCTGCGCCTCATTTGACCTAATATTTTCCTGCTTGTTAAGAGCTCTTATGATTTGAAAAGTGGTGTTTGGTTTTCCATGCGTGAGGATCTGCTGCAGCGCTGGAGTTACTGCGTCACAGCGGCCCTACGAGGCAGCACGTGTGGCCCAAAGGCCTGGTCAGAGTGACGCGAGCCCGGCTTCCTCAGGATGGACCACAGTGAGGCCTGCAGCAACCAGAGGGGCAAAGGAACGACAAAAACATCCTCTGCTCCCCCTCACGTACCTGCCCCCCTCGGCCTTGTCCCTTTCCATGCTCGGAGGTTTGTTTTCAGGAAGGCCAGGCTTCCTGTGTGATGGAGCGGTGGATGAGAGGAGGAAGAGGGGGATGGGACAGAGAGGAAGAGACTGACACAGGGAGAGATGGATGGGATGAGGTATCAGTCCAGTGGTTTGGGGGAGTTTTGCAGCAGCTGTTTTCCTCGCTGGCACCTGTGAGGGAACAACATGAACAAAGTCAGATACAACTTCTGCACAGATAGAAAATTTCAATTTTATTTTTTTGTCTCTTGCACCTGCAAAAAGTTTTGTCTCCTGTCAGCACTTTACCAGGGAGTGGCCTGATGTGCAACTGGGATACGTTCAAGTCAAACGGTTCTGACATGTGAGTACATACAAGTCGTTTTTGGACTCGACCTGGATCATTCTACTTTTACATATTTGCAATATCTGCAATTTTCTTCTTCAAACTGGGCTGGAAAACGCTGAGTAAGTGAACAATCATTACATAGCTGGAAGCCAGACTGGGTAAGTATCTCATGAAGAGATGTTAGATTAGATTTTACATAAATTGGAGAGCCAAAACCTGCATTTCCCCCTGTAGCATTAGTCATCATTTATTAATATTTGTTATTACTAATAAACTAATTGGGTTTCAGGAGTTAAAAAAAAACTTTAAACTACCTCAGAAAAGCTTTTGAACGGACATCATCAGCATGAGCGTCCTATTCTGTATTAACTGACAAACTTTAATATTCAGTACAGAATAATCAGTAACTTTCTGCAGGATTTACAGCCCTGGGGGTCATTAACTGTCACATAATGTCAGTCAATACTGCACATATCTTCACCAGTTACTAATTAATTAATTGTGGAGTTGGTGGTTTAGATGTGGGCTCCTGTTAATAAATGTCATTTATCGATTCACTTCATAAGTCATCTCAGGCCTCTTCACTTAGTAAGGTGACGCCCTTACAATATTATATTATAAAGAAATCCAACAAATCAAATGATTTCCTTAGAAAATCACTTTTCAAAAGTTCTAACGCCAGACACTCAGGTGGAAAGCTGCCATTCAAGGGCAATTCATTTATCATGGATTTCTTTTCCTGAGTAAATTTACCAGGGAAAGTTTAGATAATTTGCATTTACCAGGTGGCTCTGGCAAACTGAGGATTTCCCCAAATAAACCAATTTGTATTTACATATTTATGTTTCTATATTTACATATATACACAACTAGTCAATCTGTCATACATTTGCACGTGGTAAAATAAATCCAAAAAGCAAAAAGTTAAATTATAAACTGTCATGTGTCAGTATATTTAATTTAAATATTGTGAATATATAACTTGGAATATGAACAGATATGAAGAAGTAAAATGCTATGAAATACCTGATGCCCAGATTGCCTAATATATGCTATTTATTTACAAGTACCCCATTACTCAACTGCAAAAACAGTAAATTATGTTTTTTTTTGTAAATGCTGAGTACCAACAGAGCACAGTACTGGGAAACAAAGCTGAAGTATTTCATTTCTATGTAATTAAATTGTAAACGGGGAGGAAATTCACAAATTATGTTAGAGTTAAGACATAATGTTAAATATTCAAAATTGTAGCTTCTCTTAGATATAACAAAAAGGTGCACTTGGTTAAAATTTTTAACATTTAGCGTGAGCTGACAGATACGATATAATTAAAAGCAACTAAAAAGTGAAACACTGTTAACACCATTTCTTGTATTGTATTCAGGTTGTTTCTCTGTTGAAAATACAGGTTGAAAATAAACAGTAACTGTAACGCGCCCCAGTTTGTGCAACCCATAAATGACAAGGTATTTTTTCAAGTGCTGCTCCTTGAATTGAGCTCTTAAGTGATTTAAGAGCCTAATTCTAACTTCATGCTTTGTTTACAGTATATCTCTAGTTTATCCAGATGTTGCTTTGCATCCTTCAGATGTGGGTTTTGGTGATGAGTTTGCAGGTAGAGTTTTTTTTCTGATGAATCAACACAGCCCCATGGAATGATGCACCACCATTCTGTGAATCTTCCTGCAACTCATTTGAAGTCATATTAGAGCTTTTGATTTGCTTTCCTGTCATTTTAACACAGGCTTTGTGGATCTTCTAGATCTTGACCTCTGCAATTTCCTTTAAACATATCACATTTCTGAATGGCAGGTTGTACAGTGGAAATTACAAGCGGGTATGATTTTATAGCTTTCGCTGCTTTGTGGGCATCAATGTGGCTTCATATTCACGTTGTAGAGAATTATGACAAGGTTTAAAGAGCCATAGTCTCAGTAATAATAAAAGTCTGAATAAGTCAATTTTAGCATAAGCTAAACCAGTTAAGCAGTCAGAGAGCCCAGTACTCCGCCAAGGCTGCTCATTCCATGTATCATGTCCAACGGCTGATATCTTTAAAAAAATCCATGGATCCAGACTATAAGCTGCATCACTGCCAAAATTTAATCAATTGGTCCATGTGTCATTTCTGACCTTCCCTACAAATTTCATCTAAATCTGTTCATCCATTATTGAGTAATATTGCTAACAGACAGACGAACAGACAAACCAACGCCGATGTTCATGTAACTCTGCCGAGGCTCTGCTTCCTTTGTGGAGTAATGAGGCTTTGAGACTCTATAGGTAGCAAATTTACATAAATTTTTTCCGTTTTTTGGAATTTCATAAAATATAAAGTAACGCTTCATCAGCATTTGACGAACGGCTCATTTTAAATGCCTGTTTACTTCAGGGTTTTTTCTTTTCTTATAACTTGACAA